>NC_084593.1:6770568-7070568 GCF_033807715.1 Cololabis saira | reverse complement strand
GATACGCCAATACTTCACCAATTTTAAATCAAAGTTGCACAGCTGAGTTATGTTTGAGTTAGAGGACAGATCTGCTGTGAGTCATTACAGGCATTTAGATGAATTGTAAGCAAAATCAGGATAGGCAAAAGTAAGCTGAACTAGTAAATTAGATTAAGGTGAAATATTTCATGAGCTCAGAGATGGTCGTAAAAATACTCACTTTCCTGCAGCCGCCGTGATGAAATCTACATTGATATTTGGTCTGATTCGCTAAAAATATATATTTTAAAAGCTGCTGTATCATCATGGGTCAATTACATGTCGGCCAATTACCCACCCCAATGATTTCAGTAAATTAGTGAATAGACAGAACAAGACTGGTGGTTAGAACATGCCCGCTTTTCCTCAGTAACCACAAGCTTGCTAATTTAGCAGACTTTAGCTCTACTAACTACTTAGCAATAACCTTTATTCCAAGGAATCCCTCCATCTTTGTTACAGATGACAGATCCAATGCAGCATAAAACCGATGAGAACCAGAACTCAGCTGGAGGTCCTAGGCCAGGGGTCTTCAACTAGATATGGCAGGGGGCCACATCTGCAAAAAGACTGTATGGAGGGGCGCACTAAAAATTTTGGGGTTTTCAAAATGTATTTTGCATTCAAAGACGAAGATTTATGTATATATAATACATTTGTGGGGGGGATGAGCAGGAGAATATATGTAGTTTACATATGAATTATGTATTAATTGTCTCCAGATTTAGTCATTGTGAATTTTAAATATAATATTCAGATAAAGAAATATTATTTTAAATGCAAGTTCATTTTGAAACCATGCATTGTGCAAACTTAATGAAATTGATATTGACCTACTTTTAATAAAACACGCCATAATGACAAAGCACCACTTTCCACCAAGATTTCCTTATTTGAATATTATATTAAGCATTGAGCACAAGCATTTCAGTCCATAGTAGCCAGTTTGATGTTATATATAAGGAACCAAAATATTAACCATAAGCTCCTTTATTTATGACACATCTGTGCATTATATCAGCAAAACAATCGCATGAAATTATAGGAGGCTTAGAAGTTCATCTGAAATGCAAAGTCCTCATTTAGAGATTCAAATGAAAAAAAAAAGTTTCAGGCCAATTCTAGAAGCCTAATGATGTAAACAAGTCCTCTATAAATGGAGGTTAATAACAAATAATGTGACAAACATTATCACTGTGCAACACTGGCAAAAAATCCGAAGTAGTAAAAAACATCTCCAGCAGAGATTAACATAAACACTGTCCAATGAATCATTAACCAACTGAAAAGGCACCAAGCATCTTAAACTTTTATTAATTAACAAAATGCGATATGTAAACCATGTTAGATTCGCTTACTTTGTCACTTCTGGCCGGCCGGAAGTGACGCCGGCAGCCGCCGATCGGGCGGCCGATCGATCGATCGGGCGGCCAATTGATCCCCCCCTTTTTTTAAATATGACCAGGGGCCACATAAAAGCTCCTGGCGGGCCGCAAGTGGCCCGCGGGCTGCCAGTTGAATATCCCTGCCCTAGTACTACATCTAACTAGCATGTCTCAACCCAGGTCTCTTTCAGGCCTGGAATGTTTCAGAAGTAAAGGTAGCTCGGACAGAGCAGCCACACCTACTCTACTACTCTGAGCCTACGACAGCTGACGAGGTAGCTGCTCTCCTAATCATAACTCTGGTCAGTGACCTTTGGCCGGGGGTGAAGGTGGCGGTGCCAGCTGCTCCACCTCCACCCCGACCCCTTCCAGGCCAAATCCGGGCCAGTCAAGGTGGTCTGTTTGTACAACAGCACAACACTCTATCATTATCTTGGCTTAGGTATTTTTTTACAAGCCCATGAAAAAGTGAGGTGACATCCCAAGCCACCACAGAAGTTCCAGGAGTCTCCTGCATTTAGACCACGGCTCCCTGATGCCCGCAAGTCTGGTAAAATCTCCCGGGATCTAGATCGACTGGCAAAGGAAAGCACACATGTGCAAGCAGGCAAGATAAGAGTTTTCAAAAACCTTCCCTCTTGTAGGGAGTGTAGAAAAAAACAACAGCCCCACACAACTGCTCGCTGCAGAGAGCTGGGGGGCGGGGTAGTATTTTCTACCTGAAACACCAGTACTGGAGTTGAGGGGGGATGAGGGTGGATGGCATCCACCTGAAATAAAAATGGTCCAAATCATCCCCCCTGTAAAACTGCCATCCCCCCTTTCCATCCCTTATGTCATTTCATCAATGAATGTGGTTTTACTGCTATTTCAACATTTAGAGTCATCACCAGAAAAATAACTTATTTGACAATTTTCACCTGTTTCAAGTAAATTTTCACTTGAAATAAGTAGAAAAATCTGCCAGTGGGACAAGATTTATCTTCTCATTACAAGCAAAAAAATCTTGTTCCACTGGCAGATTTTTCTACTTATTTCAAGTGAAAATCTACTTGAAACAGGTGAAAATTGTTGTTTTTTCCATTGATGAGTCTTGTTTTAAGTGTAATGAGATTTTTTTTTACTAAAATGAGACATTTTAACTAGAAATAAGACATATATTCATGTTAAGATTTTGAGTTTTTGCAGTGATCCATTTTACTTATCCTGTGAAGGCAACCCAGTCTCACACAAAAACGTACCCTGCCTACGTTGGTCCAAAGTGCAAAAACGTAGAGGGGCTACAATATTAGCCCTTGAAATGTATAACTGTTACGTTTTTTTAGCCCTTAAAACGTATAACTGTTACATTTTTCTGCCGATTCGTTTTGCGCCCAAGTCACGTGACTTTTAAGATTCTGGCCGTGATACCAACAAACACGGTGGACATTTTTCATTTTTGAGTGAAGAAAATCAATATTTTGAGTTAGTCTCTGCATAGAAATGCGTTTTGATTACATTTCTAGCAATACATATTTCACTTTCATAATATTCACTCAGTAAATGTATATAATCTCTTGCTTGCTCGTGGTTGCAAGGTTTTTTCAGATCTCGTCAGAATAATGTAAATCTGGAACGTTTTAAAAACGTGAAATGGTTACATTTTTGGTTGAGGAACACGCTGTGAAGAAAATCAATATTTTGAGTTAGTTTCTGCATAGAAATGCGTTTTGATTACATTTCTAGCAATACATATTTCACTTTCATAATATTCACTCAGTAAATGTATATAATCTCTTGCTTGCTCGTGGTTGCAAGGTTTTTTCAGATCCCGTCAGAATAATGTAAAACTGGAACGTTTTAATAACGTGAAATGGTTACATTTTTGGTTGCTGGACACGCTGTGGAAAAAATCAATATTTTGAGTTAGTTTCTGCATAGAAATGCGTTTTGATTACATTTCTAGCTATACATATTTCACTTTCATAATATTCACTCAATAAATGTACATAATCTCTTGCTTGCTCTGGTTGCAAGGTTTTTCAGATCTCGTCAGAATACCCTGGCTACGTTGGTCCAAATGCAAAAACGTAGAGGGGTTACAATATTAGCCCTTGAAATGTATAACTGTTACATTTTTCTAGCCCTTGAAATGTATAACTGTTACATTTAAGGAAAAATAAAATTGCTGCCATTTCTTTGATTCTCGGTCTAAATTGCAATATTTTAAGATAGTTTCGCCATGAAAAGCAGATTTTATCATATTCATAGCAAGAAATATATTTTGTTTATTTTACCCTCATTTAATGGATCTTATTGACGGAAATGTATGAACCATGTGCTTGTTTTACTTCCTTTGAGTAATAAAACCACCAATTCTCTTGCATGGCCCCGTTATTAAAATATATGCCAGGCCCAGTGCTTAATTTCTAAAGTGGGAGGTCCCGGAGCGCAGACGATGAGTGGCTCCGGTGCGAGAGAAAAACACACACACACACACACACACACACACACACACACACACACACACACACACACACACACACACTGTTGAACTGTCCGTTTTGACGTTAACAGCGATTTTCACAATGATATCTGCAACATTTCTTAAGGCAGAAACACCACTGTATCATTGTTAATTACACAACATTAGTGGGTTAATTTCCTGCAAACCAATTTTCATGTTTTTCCCTTCGATTGTGAGAAAAAAAAAGAGTTGTTTCACGCTGAGAGCATCATGCCAGCCAATCAGAATCCTGGAAAAAACATCAACAAATGACACGTGTAACTTCCAGGCTGATTTATGGTTCCGCGTTACACCAACGCAGAGCCTACGGCGGAAGTGATACTAGTAGCTGATTGGCCGATATGTGATCATCATCATCATCATCATCATCATCATCATCATCATCATCATCATCATCACCATCATCATCATCATCATCACCATCATCATCATCATCATCACCATCATCATCGCTACCACCATCATCATCATCATCACCATCATCATCATCATCATCAGTCAAGTCAAATTGCACGTGCGAGGTCCCGTTCATCGCTGCTTGCAGCTTTAATTTATATATAACTATTTTAACATTTCTAAACACAAAAACACGAAAGTGTCCTTGATAATTCAATAATACAATAGGTTCATGTTAAGGACATCCGTTTTAATTAGTTCTCCTTCGATTATGAGATGTTATTAATGCTCAGTAGACACAGGAGGTTTGTTATGTATTGTTATGAGGCCTATTTCGTGTCTATTTTTGAACAGTTCACTAATGCTTTGGGCTAGGAAGCTGAAATTCTAGACTCTGTATCAAGAGGTGACTTTCATCCACTGTGCGGATTTTCAGATCTGTGTGACCTTCGGAAGTGTCAAAGGTCACCCCGTCTGTTGCTTTTCGGCCTGCTAAGACTATTTCGTGTCTTTTTTTGCATAGTTCACTAACGCTTTGAGCTAGGAAGCTGAAATTCTAGACTCTGTATCAGGAGGTGACTTTCATCCACTGTGCGGATTTTCAGATCTCTGTGACCTTCGGAAGTGTCAAAGGTCACCGCGTCTGTTGCTTTTCGGCCTGCTAAGACTATTTTGTGTCTTTTTTTGCATAGTTCACTAACGCTTTGAGCTAGGAAGCTGAAATTCTAGACTCTGTATCAGGAGGTGACTCTCATCCACTGTGCCGAGGTCCAGACCCGTGCGACCTTCGGAAGTGCCAAAGGTCACCGTGTGTGGTGCCTTTTTCGTGCCTTTTTTGTGTGTTTTTTGAATAATTCACTAACGCTTTGAGCTGGGAGGCTGATTTTTGACTATGTTGCAATGCAGAAGGCCCTTTGCTAGGATCTTTTGGTCTTGTGGCTGTACGACTTCCACAGAGCTAGTTGGCATTGCAGAGGGTTTACAGAGTTGAGACTTGGTAAGCCCAATTTATGCCCCATATGGAGGCCACAGGTCAAGTTTTACTTGGTTTGGTCAAATATTGTGGCAACGGTGTCCGTTCGAATGTTGGAAAAGGTGACGTTTCAAAGCCCCGCCCATCGAAAAGTACAAGTCTGATCTGCACCAAACTAACGTCTGTCTGATCAGGGGGTGCCCCCGAACAACATATAAAAAATTCAGACTCCTAGCTAAAGGCGTTAGTGAACTATGCAAAAAAAGACACAAAATAGGCCCTGTTCCATTAGTCAGGAGGCTCTCAGAGCTAGAGGTTTCTACACCCTCCTAACCAGCCAGAACGTTTTAGAGGAAACACTGTTGCAGAAGTCATAGAAATCAGAATTTTTTATATGTTGTTCGGGGGCATCCCCTGATCAGACAGACGTTAGTTTGGTGCAGATCAGACCTGTACTTTTCGATGGGCGGGGCTTTGAAACGTCACCTTTTCCAACATTCGAACGGACACCGTTGCCACAATATTTGACCAAACCAAGTAAAACTTGACCTGTGGCCTCCATATGTGGCTTAAATTGGGCTTACCAAGTCTCAACTCTGTAAACCCTCTGCAATGCCAACTAGCTCTGTGGAAGTCGTACAGCCACAAGACCAAAAGATCCTAGCAAAGGGCCTTCTGCATTGCAACATAGTCAAAAATCAGCCTCCCAGCTCAAAGCGTTAGTGAATTATTCAAAAAACACACAAAAAAGGCACGAAAAAGGCACCACACACGGTGACCTTTGGCAATTCCGAAGGTCGCACGGGTCTGGACCTCGGCACAGTGGATGAGAGTCACCTCCTGATACAGAGTCTAGAATTTCAGCTTCCTAGCTCAAAGCGTTAGTGAACTATGCAAAAAAAGACACAAAATAGTCTTAGCAGGCCGAAAAGCAACAGACGCGGTGACCTTTGACACTTCCGAAGGTCACAGAGATCTGAAAATCCGCACAGTGGATGGAAGTCACCTCCTGATACAGAGTCTAGAATTTCAGCTTCCTAGCTCAAAGCGTTAGTGAACTATGCAAAAAAAGACACGAAATAGTCTTAGCAGGCCGAAAAGCAACAGACGGGGTGACCTTTGACACTTCCGAAGGTCACACAGATCTGAAAATCCGCACAGTGGATGAAAGTCACCTCTTGATACAGAGTCTAGAATTTCAGCTTCCTAGCCCAAAGCATTAGTGAACTGTTCAAAAATAGACACGAAATAGGCCTCATAACAATACATAACAAACCTCCTGTGTCTACTGAGCATTAATAACATCTCATAATCGAAGGAGAACTAATTAAAACGGATGTCCTTAACATGAACCTATTGTATTATTGAATTATCAAGGACACTTTCGTGTTTTTTGTGTTTAGAAATGTTAAAATAGTTATATATAAATTAAAGCTGCAAGCAGCGATGAACGGGACCTCGCACGTGCAATTTGACTTGACTGATGATGATGATGATGATGATGGTGATGATGATGATGATGGTGGTAGCGATGATGATGATGATGGTGATGATGATGATGATGATGATGATGATGATGATGATGGTGATGATGATGATGATGATGATGATGATGATGATGATGATGATGATGATCACATATCGGCCAATCAGCTACTAGTATCACTTCCGCCGTAGGCTCTGCGTTGGTGTAACGCGGAACCATAAATCAGCCTGGACGTTACACGTGTCATTTGTTGATGTTTTTTCCAGGATTCTGATTGGCTGGCATGATGCTCTCAGCGTGAAACAACTCTTTTTTTTCTCACAATCGAAGGGAAAAACATGAAAATTGGTTTGCAGGAAATTAACCCACTAATGTTGTGTAATTAACAATGATACAGTGGTGTTTCTGCCTTAAGAAATGTTGCAGATATCATTGTGAAAATCGCCGTTAACGTCAAAACGGACAGTTCAACAGTGTGTGTGTGTGTGTGTGTGTGTGTGTGTGTGTGTGTGTGTGTGTGTGTGTGTGTGTGTGTGTGTGTGTGTGTGTGTGTGTGTGTGTGTGTGTGTTTTTTCTCTCGCACCGGAGCCACTCATCGTCTGCGCTCCGGGACCTCCCACTTTAGAAATTAAGCACTGGGCCTGGCATATATTTTAATAACGGGGCCATGCAAGAGAATTGGTGGTTTTATTACTCAAAGGAAGTAAAACAAGCACATGGTTCATACATTTCCGTCAATAAGATCCATTAAATGAGGGTAAAATAAACAAAATATATTTCTTGCTATGAATATGATAAAATCTGCTTTTCATGGCGAAACTATCTTAAAATATTGCAATTTAGACCGAGAATCAAAGAAATGGCAGCAATTTTATTTTTCCTTAAATGTAACAGTTATACATTTCAAGGGCTAGAAAAATGTAACAGTTATACATTTCAAGGGCTAATATTGTAACCCCTCTACGTTTTTGCATTTGGACCAACGTAGCCAGGGTATTCTGACGAGATCTGAAAAACCTTGCAACCAGAGCAAGCAAGAGATTATGTACATTTATTGAGTGAATATTATGAAAGTGAAATATGTATAGCTAGAAATGTAATCAAAACGCATTTCTATGCAGAAACTAACTCAAAATATTGATTTTTTCCACAGCGTGTCCAGCAACCAAAAATGTAACCATTTCACGTTATTAAAACGTTCCAGTTTTACATTATTCTGACGGGATCTGAAAAAACCTTGCAACCACGAGCAAGCAAGAGATTATATACATTTACTGAGTGAATATTATGAAAGTGAAATATGTATTGCTAGAAATGTAATCAAAACGCATTTCTATGCAGAAACTAACTCAAAATATTGATTTTCTTCACAGCGTGTTCCTCAACCAAAAATGTAACCATTTCACGTTTTTAAAACGTTCCAGATTTACATTATTCTGACGAGATCTGAAAAAACCTTGCAACCACGAGCAAGCAAGAGATTATATACATTTACTGAGTGAATATTATGAAAGTGAAATATGTATTTCTAGAAATGAAATCAAAATGCTATGCAGAAACTAACTCAAAATATTGATTTTCTTCACAGCGTGTACAGCAACCAAAAATGTAACCATTTCACGTTTTTAAAACGTTCCAGATTTACATTATTCTGACGAGATCTGAAAAAACCTTGCAACCACGAGCAAGCAAGAGATTATATACATTTACTGAGTGAATATTATGAAAGTGAAATATGTATTGCTAGAAATGTAATCAAAACGCATTTCTATGCAGAAACTAACTCAAAATATTGATTTTCTTCACAGCGTGTACAGCAACCAAAAATGTAACCATTTCACGTTTTTAAAACGTTCCAGATTTACATTATTCCGACGAGATCTGAAAAAACCTTGCAACCACGAGCAAGCAAGAGATTATATACATTTACTGAGTGAATATTATGAAAGTGAAATATGTATTGCTAGAAATGTAATCAAAACGCATTTCTATGCAGAAACTAACTCAAAATATTGATTTTCTTCACAGCGTGTACAGCAACCAAAAATGTAACCATTTCACGTTTTTAAAACGTTCCAGATTTACATTATTCCGACGAGATCTGAAAAAACCTTGCAACCACGAGCAAGCAAGAGATTATATACATTTACTGAGTGAATATTATGAAAGTGAAATATGTATTGCTAGAAATGTAATCAAAACGCATTTCTATGCAGAAACTAACTCAAAATATTGATTTTCTTCACAGCGTGTACAGCAACCAAAAATGTAACCATTTCACGTTTTTAAAACGTTCCAGATTTACATTATTCCGACGAGATCTGAAAAAACCTTGCAACCACGAGCAAGCAAGAGATTATATACATTTACTGAGTGAATATTATGAAAGTGAAATATGTATTGCTAGAAATGTAATCAAAACGCATTTCTATGCAGAAACTAACTCAAAATATTGATTTTCTTCACAGCGTGTACAGCAACCAAAAATGTAACCATTTCACGTTTTTAAAACGTTCCAGATTTACATTATTCTGACGAGATCTGAAAAAACCTTGCAACCACGAGCAAGCAAGAGATTATATACATTTACTGAGTGAATATTATGAAAGTGAAATATGTATTGCTAGAAATGTAATCAAAACGCATTTCTATGCAGAAACTAACTCAAAATATTGATTTTCTTCACAGCGTGTACAGCAACCAAAAATGTAACCATTTCACGTTTTTAAAACGTTCCAGATTTACATTATTCCGACGAGATCTGAAAAAACCTTGCAACCACGAGCAAGCAAGAGATTATATACATTTACTGAGTGAATATTATGAAAGTGAAATATGTATTGCTAGAAATGTAATCAAAACGCATTTCTATGCAGAGACTAACTCAAAATATTGATTTTCTTCACTCAAAAATGAAAAATGTCCACCGTGTTTGTTGGTATCACGGCCAGAATCTTAAAAGTCACGTGACTTGGGCGCAAAACGAATCGGCAGAAAAATGTAACAGTTATACGTTTTAAGGGCTAAAAAAACGTAACAGTTATACATTTCAAGGGCTAATATTGTAGCCCCTCTACGTTTTTGCACTTTGGACCAACGTAGGCAGGGTACGTTTTTGTGTGAGACTGGGTTGGTGAAGGACAGAGTCATATTGATAAGTTCAGAAAACTGTTTTTTATTGTTGTGTTTTGATGTATTTGATGTAAGCCCAGTGGATATTTAAAGCTTACAGAAGGCTGCATTTAACTGCTGCTATGTCATTCCTGCAGTATTTCTGCAGGTGTTTTGGTCAGTGCTATTATTCCACTGCCAATCCAGGAAGCAGGAACACATGGAAACACGCACTGGAAATCTGCAACAAAAAACCACAAACAAAACACGAAACCGGCATGGAGCCAACCAAAACAACAACAGCAATCAACCTAAATCTTGAGAACTGATTGCAGTCTGAGCGTGTGTGTGTGTGTATGTATATGTTTGTGTGGCTGTGTATGTTTGTGTATATGCATGTGACTAAGTGGCTATGTGTGTGTGTGTGTGTGTGTGTGTGTGTGTGTGTGTGTGTGTGTGTGTGTGTGTGTGTGTGTGTGTGTGTGTGTGTGTGTGTGTGTGTGTGTGTGTGTGATAAACCAAACAAAGCTCTACCTGAAGTGTATCTATAGTGGGGGAGGGGGGGGGAGCAACCCCGCCACCCGCGAGACCTGAGGCCGACACGGAAGAGCCCGGAACCCAGGCCACCGGCAACCCCACAGAGGGGAGAAGTGGGAGGGAGGCAACCCACCGCCTGCGAGGCCCCCCCCCCTCCCCCCCGGCAGCGGCCGAGGTGGTCCGCGTGCGGGGCCCCTCGCAACCGTTTTGATTTTAGATCAAATAACTTAACCATGCAACATCAAAAAGGACTCTGGGTAACATTTTAACTCCCTGGATTAAAATGTATCACAAATTCATCAATGTGTAAGGTAGTCTTAAGGAATTCATCGGAAGTTCATCAACATATGAAAAAGACCCAAGTCTGTGGCCTAAATCACACGGAACAACTGGGTAGCAGATTACAGACAGAACTGTCCCATCTGAACATTGTGAAATGGTTATAAAAGCAAACAATGTTTTGGCAAACAAGTACAGTGGTTTTGTTTCTCAAACGTAACCAAACCAGTTCCAGTGACTTGATTTCACAGGTCACTTTGTTTGGAGTTGGTGTTTAATCTTTACACCACATCAGCTTTCTTTGGGCTCTCACTCCACCCACTAAGATGCTGGTCTGGATCAAAGCGGGGCATGAAAGTGACTACATGGATCCTGTATGATCATCATCACATGAGGGAAACCATTCGGTGCGTAACAAAACAACTTATAAAAAACAGACCTTCAGTCTTGTGTCTCGGGACTGTTTTCACTCCTTACTTCGTCTGCTCTGGTCCCAATCATGTGACGAGTTTGTAAACTTGTAGCACTTGTAGCAGTCTTGGTTTCTTTTTGCAATGACAGAAATCCATGTGTACCAAAATACGTTACTTAAAACATGAGAAGATCTACCAGAACTACAGTATTGTTTGGACAGATCTGTCTGCCATGAGAGCTCTTTCATTTCTAAACAACTTTTACGGTCTAATGTGGATGGGTAAAGCAAAAGCGTTTGGAAACTATGTGGTTGTACCGATTTGCTTCATTATTTGCTCTTCTGGGTCACTTTCTAACCTTTCCTGATTCACCAAGCCTAAATTACATTACCGTTGCTGGACGATAACACATAGACATTCCTTATTGGAGATTTAAACAACGTTTGAAAAATTCCTTGCCTTTTTTGTTGAAAAAGTCCGAACTGTGAGAAGTTTTGTATTTCCCTCAGCTGTTTCACTGTCTGTTCCGAGTCCAGCTCGGCTTGTGATTTTAGGACATTTTTCACTTATTTCTCTATCACAGTTGGTCAGCTTAGTCGGCTCAATGAAGGCTTCTTCTTGTTCTCTCTTCATGTGTTATCTCCATCCCTATTCAAAGATGTCTTCCAGTCTATTGGTCCTTGTGTGCTCGCAGTAATGAACTCTTCCCTGCTGTCTGTTCAAGTCCCTGATTATTCCAAGAAAGCTGTCATCCTCCCACTTAAAAAAAACCCAGGCTTGATAATTCCCTTTTCAACAGCTAAAGACCCATCTCAAACCTGCCATTTATTTGTAAGATCTTAGAAAAAGTTGTTGCTAAGCGACCTACAGCAGCTTTACATAGACACGGCATCACTTTTCATCCATTTTTTGTCTGCTTTTCACAGAGCTCCTTCCACCGAAACAGCAGTCCCCAATGCCATCCTGATGCAGAACATTGTTCCATGTTAGTGTTGTTGGACTTGACCCAAGCTTTTGACACAGTTGGTGATTGAGTCTCGATGGTTGAAACACTGGGTTGGGGTATCAGGATCTGGTTAGGGCCCGAGCACTGACAGTCCGAAGGCCCTATTGTATCTGTAGGAATTTCTTTTTTTCCTTCTTCCGACGAAATGAGGGCCTTTTTGCCCCCCTAAACTTTGCACGCAAGCCAGGCCTGGCGAAAAATTTGATATTTAATGGTTTGCATTAATAGGCGTGGCCTAACGGCTCAACAGCGCCCCCTAGAAAACTTTGTGCCTCAAGCCCCACAATACGGTTTGACGTACATGCACGGAAATTGGTACACACCTGTATCATGTCGCAAATTAAAGAAAAGTCTCTTGTTGCCATGGCCAAAACCCAATAGGAAGTCGACCATTTTGAATTAATTAAGTCATTTTGGCGCAATTTATGCCATTTCTTTGGCCGTTTCTTCGGCCGAACCGTAATGGCACCCAGGTGTGTTATACATCAAAATGTGCGTCTCCATCCTGTGACAAAGCGCAATACTATTCTCAGTCAAAAGCGTTACCGTGGCGAAGATAGACGCCAAAAAGCGCGCCCCCCCCTTCTTCTGATTGGTCCATATCTGATAGTTCCTACTTTCTGCCATAACTTTTGAATGGTTTGACATAAAGACTTGTGGGTGGTGTCATTGGACTCGGTTTTGAGTCATTCACCTTAATTGGTGCAAATTATCCCCGCCCCTTTTTCTGATTGGTCGATATTTGATAGTTCCTATTTTTTGCCATAACTTTTGAATGATTTCACATAAAGAGTCATGGGTGGTGTCATCGGACTTTGTTTTGAGTCCTTGACCTTTATTGGTGGAAATTGCACGCGTGAGGGCCTGTTCATTGCTGCTTGCAGCTTTAATTTGAATAGGTTTTCTTCATATCTATCAGGAATATATTTTTTTTCTGGCTGCTGCCAAATTCAAGTCCTCTTCTTCATTACTTACGTTTGGGGTGCCACAAGGGTCTGTTTTGGGGCCTTTACTGTTTATTTTATATCTGTTCCATTTGTAACATATTTTAGGCTCTTTTAAAGACATTTCTTATCTGCTTATGCTGATATCATCCTTCCTTTAAACCTCAGGGTGTTTTTAAGATACAGATCTTGCTTGGGTGTTTGGATTCTGTCAGGAGTAGGATGAATGACAATTTTCTTCAACTGAATGATGTGAAAACTCAAGTCCATGTTTGTACCTCTGACAAATTTCTCCCTAAGATAGTATAGTCTTTGCCCACTTGCCTCATTTATTAAGCCTTCAGTGAGGAACCTCGGAGTAACTCTTGTTGTTTATCGATTCTCATATTAAATAGCCGGTTTGCGCATGTTTATTTTAAATATTGCCTAGCTGAGTCCACTTGTCTGATGATCGGAGATGGAGGTGATCATTTGTGCCTTCATTTCACCACCTTGATTATAACTCTATTTTATTATTTTTAAGCAAAAAAAATCACCAGAAAGCCTTTAGGTTGTCCAGAACGCTGCTGCAAGGCTAATAACAACATTTTCCAAGTTTTTTACTTAGCAATCTAAATGGTCAAGAAGACCAGTAGATCTATAGACTGTGATCTCTTTTTAAAAGCAGCTAAAAGCATATCTTTTTAAACTTGCTTTTGCTTAGTTTTGTCTTTATGTGTTATGTTTCCTGAGTTGTTCTGTGTTTTATTGTGAAGCACTCTGTGCTTCTTATCTTGAAAGGTGCTGTATAAATAGAAATTACTTAGGAGGTGGAACGGCTGCCGACTTTGTTGGCCTTCGTTTTTACCATTTACATTTACTGAGATTGTAACTGCCTACATGTATAACAAAGGAGGGTGATTGACGAAAACAGCTGATTTCCAGAAGAGATTCCAGCCTGTTTTAACTCATGACAACATTGCTGATGACGGCGCTGTTGTGGGACTCATTTCCCAGAATGATGAGAGAGCCAATAGATGGCGGGTCCTCCACCTGGATGAACCATCTCCTCTAGGATGACAGGGAAACAAAACAACTGATGGCTGACTTAAGCAGGAAGCAGCAGAGGGGCTTTTATTCTCTTCTCGTCAGTGGTTTTGAGGTGGAAAGAAAGGACACTTTCAAATACCTGGGACATCATCATCATCTCTTTTGTACATGGTGCAGCATCCTCTGCTGGTGGTGAAGAGCATCTCTGAATGCACAACACCGGATCCTGCAGCGTGGGAGTGAGAGGGGCAGGGTAACGGCTAGGGCTGGGCGATATATCAAGATTTTAATATATATCGATATATTTTCAAACGCGATATGGTACCAGACAATATCGTTTATATCGATTTAAAAAAAAAAAAAATCTTTTTTTTTATGATTTTGATATAGCTTATTTTGTGACGAATTGACTTGAATGTTTTATTTGAGATTTGCACAAATGTTTTGTTATTTGCACAACTGTCAACCTCAGTGGAAAAGTCTGCCTGTTACTGTGTATTTGAATTTAATTGTTATGCAGGAAAGGGATATTTGTTTTATTTTATTCAAGAAGCATTTTTATTCTATATATGCAGGTAGTTTATTTTTATTTCATTTGTTTTATACATGTTGATATTGTGCAGACCTCTGTTAATAAAGGAACCTGTGTGACATTTGGCACGAGGCTTTGTATTAAAACTGACTGTTTTTTTAAGGGTTTGCCTCAGAAAAAAATGAAGCTAACAGAGATGCTAACAGAGATGCTATGCTATAATGCTTTGGGGGAAACCCCAATTATGGCACAGAAAAAATATCGATATATATCGAGTATCGCCATTCAGCTAAAAAATATCGAGATATGACTTTTGGTCCATATTGCCCAGCCCTAGTAATGGCCCGGTCAGGCGGGGGAGAGGTTTGTCCGTCAAGACTCCTCTCCCTGGCCCTGCCCCTTTTCAACCTTTCCCCGACCCTGCAACCCAACCTGGGACTTGATGATTGGGCCGGAGCTTCGGGAGCTGCCACCCCCGGTCATCCCGTTGCTGCTTCCACCTGCCTGCTGTGCTGTTGCCGTCCCTGACCCCCCAGTCTGGCCCTCGGCAGGAGGGTCCCCCCTTATGAGCCTGGTCCTGCTCAAGGTTTCTTCCCTCCTAAAGGGGAGTTTTTCTTGCCACTGTTTGGCTTAAAGGTGATCTATTATGGCATTTAATGTATATTTTAAACAGGCATTGAATGTCTTAAAAACAATCTAAAGCTTGTTTTTTCTACATAAATCATAAATCCAGCCTGTGGGCCCTGTCACTAGTTTTACCGCTTCTAACCTCTTTTTCTGCGCCTCATTTTTAGGGAAGGGGGGGGTATGATAATGAGACTCTGTGCTGATTGGCTCCCTGAATGACGTGTAGCAGGGGAGGAGCATAAACCTCGCTCCGCCAGAGCAGCCCGAGCCTGTAAATTATCACAACACTGAATTTTCACAAATGGAAACTTTATTGTTAAAAAAATAAAATATGAGTTGTATATAAATAACATTTATGCACTATTTAAGCCGGATCTACCCGGCGGATGCTGAACGCTGGCCCCGGAGCCACGCCAGGCGCCCGGGAGCAGCGCTGCTGGAGCAGCGCGCATCACCGCGGCTTTAACGGGGGAATCTGACCGGTTCCGACCGGCCGGGACCGCAGGAACCGGCCTGGACTGATAGCAGGGACTCCCGGGGACCGACCAGCGGAATTTCAGTCGGATCTGCCCGGCGGATTCTGCGCGCTGGCGCTGCAACCGCACGGCAGGCGCACAGATCGGCTCCGGAGCGCATCCGCGGCGCATCGTCGGTTACCGGTGATCAAACCGACAGATTTGCCTGAAAATCTCGGAGGGTGAAGCTGGTCCAGCATGGGACAGACCCCCGAGGACCCAGCTCCCAAACCACCCGGGAACCTGGATGATTTAACCCGGATCCGCTCCGCCGCGGCGCCGCGTCCGACTGGCTCAATGAAAGGACCGCTCCAGCAGCGGAGAGAGCTGGTTGTGGCCGTGGTTTCAGCAGCGGAGGCTGAACCTATGGAAATCTGCTCCTGTCGTTACGTAACGACAGGAGCAGATTCTAATCGGCTCAAAAAAAACCACGTGACACTGGGGGACTCTGTCCGGCGGGGGTCAGAGACCTTGCAGAAATTCATGGTATTTTGTCTCCCCTGTGCTGGCAGGGTGAGGGGAGACCACTTTATATATGTTAAAACAAGAAAAAACGTGTTTTTCATAATAGGTCCCCTTTAAGGTTTTTCTCCCACAAGGGGAGTTTTTACCTGCCATTGTTTATGTAATAACTGCTCGAGGGTCATGTTCTGGATCTCTGGAAAGCGTCTGGAGACAACTTTTGTTGTATTAGACGCTATATAAATAAAATTGAATTGAATTGAATTGAATCAAGACAATTGTGAAGAATGCCAGACTGCATCTCTGCATCCCCATATGACTCAAAGATTTCAAGCCCTCTCTCAAAGGGCTTTCACATCTGCAACATTGAGAGCCTCTTGCGTGGGAAACTGTACAAGCCAGGACATCTCAACCCTTAAAAGGATGGTCCGCTCAGCCGAGCGGATCATTAGAACCACCCGCCCCAACCCGCAGGACATTTACATGAAACGTCAGATGAGAGCGATTGATTTGAGGACGATCTTCAAACAGCCACCATGAATACTCTACTCACCTACTACCAGTACTGGAGTTGAGGGGGGATGAGGGGGGATGGCATCCCCCCTAAAATAAAAACGGTCAAAATCATCCCCCCAGTAAAACTGCCATCCCCCCTTTCCATCCCTTATGTCATTTCATCAATGAATGTGGTTTTACTGCTATTTCAACATTTAGAGTCATCACCAGAAAAATAACACCAGAAAAATAACTTATTTGACAATTTTTCCCTGTTTCAAATACATTTTCACTTGAAATAAGTGTAAGTAGAAAAATCTGCCAGTGGGACAAGATTTATCTTCTCATTACAAGCAAAAAAATCTTGCTCCACTGGCAGATTTTTCTACTTATTTCAAGTGAAAATCTACTTGAAACAGGTGAAAATTATTGTTTTTTCCAGTGATGAGTCTTGTTTTAAGTATAATGAGATTTTTTACTAAAATAAGACATTTTAACTAGAAATAGGACAAATATTCTTATTTTGAGTTTTTGCAGTGATCCATGTTACTTATCCTGTGAAGGACAGAGTCATATTGATAAGTTCAGAAAAGTGTTTTTTATTGTTGTGTTTTGATGTATTTGATGTAAGCCCAGTGGATATTTAAAGCTTACAGAAGGCTGCATTTAACTGCTGCTATGTCATTCCTGCAGTATTTCTGCAGGTGTTTTGGTCACTGCTATTATTTGTAATATATTATATTATTTGTAATCAGCACAAATTATCTGTCCCCATATGATAAAATCCACCATCCCCCCTGATTTTGTTTTACAACTTGAGTACTGCCTACTACTGCTTGAGGATTAAGACTGAAAGGATGGAGGAGCGTTCATCACGTCATCTGCACGATCATTTCAGAGCTCTAAACTGGACCACTATTATGCACCTCAATGTCACAGCTGTCATTTATACACTAAAGTAAATTGCACATTTCTAACAAGGTTGAAATGATAAAAAAGCTTATCTTACCTCGTGCATGCCTTTAAAGTGAGCAGGAAAGGTTGTGTGTCTTTATGATGGTGTAAAAGGAACGGAGGTCTTTTTTTTACATCGTTACATCGTGGATTGGTTTAGTTTCCAAACAGAAAACAGACTAATGCGGATGTAGTCTAAGGTCCACTGGAGCATAACTGTACAACTGGGATATTGAGTGATCTATGACCCGTTTAATTCAGTCCAGTGGTACACATCAGGGTCCACTTTCATCCGTTAATGTTTACATTCCACACAAATGTTAGGATTGGTGATTGTGTGAATATCCATTGTTTTTTTCCCCCCGATCTCAGGTTCAGGTTCAGGGATTCAGATTTTTGTTTTAAGACTAACATTTAAGAACAGTTTAACAAAGTAACAGTAAATGCTACCAACCACATAGGTACTGAAATGAAACAGACTGCATTTTCCTAGATGGAAATAATATTTGACAGCTTTTCATTTAGTAGGGCGACCTCCTTGTGGGCGCGGGGCAACAAAAATGAATCGACGACGACTAACAGCTGTTGGGAATGGAGAAGGAACCAAAGGAAAGACGCAGGAAAAATAAACATAATCCCTTATTTCAACCAAAACTAAAAACTAAAACGGCCCAACGTAGGACACCCAAGAATCTAAAGTCCAGATGAAGAGGCGAGAAGCGCAGCCAGGTGAGAAGAGAGGTGCAACATGAGAGACACGAAAGACAAATCAAACGTCATCATCTAAAGACAAGAAGACATTGCTGCACGGCAGCCGAACACGTGCACTGATACAAATATTGTGATTGATCTACTTAAAACAAATAAGTCAACTTTTTGCATGAGATTATTATGTAGATCAAGAAAGACTAGTCTTTGTATAAAGTACTTAATTTTATGTATGTAAATAATACATTTTGCAAGTACAGTCAACTTAATTGCGTTAATTTTACTTTATTTATCAAAATTAAGTTGACTTTAAAAAGAAAAAAAGGAAAAAAAAGAGAAAAAAAAGAAAACAAAGAAAAGAAAAATGAAAAAAGAAGAAAAAGGGAAAAAAAGAAAAAAAGGAAAAAAGGAAAAAACAAAAAAAGGGGAAAAAAAAGAAAAAAGAGAAAAAAAGAGAGAGAAAAAAATTAAGTTGACTTTACTTTCAAAAATTAAGTTGACTTTACTTGCAAATGAATTTTGTACATACTAAAAATTAAGTAGTTTATACAAAGACTAGTCTTTCTTGATCTACATAAAAATCTAATGCGAAAAAGTTGCCTTAATTTTTTGAAAGTAGATCAAGCAAGATATTTTTTCCTGTGGTGTTCTACTTAAACAAATAAAGCATGTGTCATCTAAACGTTGGTCAATCTGCCCAATAGATTAAAATTGTTAAAGGAAAAGTAAACACAACAAGATCATTGCTTGTTGTTTGTGTGTAAATGAAAAGATTACCTGGGATTCACATAAATACTGCTGGTTCAGGAAAAAATGCACAATGTCTTGTTTTTTGAACAAATGCAGATTAAGTTCAAAACTAGATGTATTCATGTAAAGCAACAAACTTCCTTTTTAATTGTTAATATCACAGATTTAAATATGTTATATTTACATGCGCTTAGATTTATTTTTTTCAGTGTGTGTTCATTGAGAGATTTTACATGAGGTACGCACATATGCAGCCATAGGGATGGAATAATTACTTACTAATAAATGTCTAAAAGACTCTTAAGTTCTGTGAGACTGAGAGGCATCTGAGAGTTCAGCGAGTCGGTTAAGAAGAGGCTTTTCTTGAATATTTCCAAGGGATTAAATTCAGTGGCATGCGTCCTGTGAAGACCCTCCAAACTCCGCACCTGGTCCAGATTCAGTCCCCACAATCTGCTTTCTTTGGATCCTGCATCTTCCTCTGATTTGATTTCAGCTCTTTGAGATATAAAATAGTGCGGGCTGGTGCTTAAGAAGCGTCTACAGGAATGAGAAGGTTGAGGTGAGGAGTCTGGCCTTCTGGGGAAAAAGGATTTATTGAGGTTTGGCAGTCGGGCACGAAGACAAAAACGCTGTACAGTCTGTACAACAATTACGAGATATATGAATGCTTTTTTTTTTTTTTTGTACCAACCATTTGGACGACTGAATCTTGGATGGTGTTCAGGTATTTTTATGAGAGGGTTCAAAGAAACTATGGCACCAAGTTTCCTTCACATGGTTCCTTTTCTCTGGAGAACATTGTCAGCAAACAGATCACGTGATCAGACGGCGGCTTTGGATGCAGAAACCCCCGCAGGTCTGAATTTCCATCTCCCCAACTGTCAGAATGGTCTACATTTGGGCTTTTACTGCTCGACAAGCAGAGGTGGCTGGAAGGTTAATGAATGGCGGTAAATTCCTGCGCTTTGCACAGCTATCGTCATTGAAGCAGCCGATAAAAACCATGATAGGTTTACTCAGGCCAGCTGGCTCGGGGCTCGGGGCCCCGGACAAAATAATCTAAGATGGGCCCCCCTGCGCCCGGATCTCTCCTTCTCCCTCTTCCTCTTCCTCTCCCTCTGCTCTTCAGGTTTTTATACAAGCTAATGGACGTTAACATTAGAGCTAGCCAGTTAAGTTAATTTACAAGGTTGGTAAACGTTGGCTGCGCTGTTTCTTACCTTGCTCTACGACTTTATTAATTCCAGCTTCACCGTCACCACCTTTTTAAAATATTTGTGTAGAGAATCTATGAGGCCTCTATTTTCTTCTTCTCTTCTTCTCTTTTCTCTTCTTTTCTGAGCACCAGACTTGTGCTGACCGGACATTTTGACCATTCTAATGGTTGAATTAAATGATAACATCAAATTTTGATCAGCGGGCAAACCATTTTTGTGTTGGGGGTTCTTGACCACAAGGACAATTAGGAAGAAAACAAATAACAAGCTTTTATGTAACTCAAATACTACATATTTTTTCCCACAAATAGGCATATGGCGGATACAAGCGGCCGAGATGAGTTTCCTCCGCAGGGTGGCTGGACGCTCCCTTAGAGATAGGGTGAGGAGTTCGGTCACCCGGGAGGAGCTCGGAGTCGAGCCGCTGCTCCTTCACATTGAGAGGAGTCAGCTGAGGTGGCTTGGGCATCTGTACCGGATCCTCCTGGATCCTCCCTAGGCAGGTGTTCCAGGCATGTCCCTCCTCCCTAGGGAGGTGTTCCAGGCATGTCCCTCCTCCGTAGGGAGGTGTTCCAGGCGTGTCCCTCCTCCCTAGGGAGGTGTTCCAGGCATGTCCCTCCTCCCTAGGGAGGTGTTCCAGGCATGTCCCTCCGGGAGGAGACCCCGGGGAAGACCCAGGACACGCTGGAGAGACTATGTCTCTCGGCTGGCCTGGGAACGCCTCGGACTCCCCCCGGAAGAGCTGGAGGAAGAGCTGGAGGAAGTGTCTGGGGTGAAGGAAGTCTGGGCATCTCTGCTGAGACTGCTGCCCCCGCGACCCGGGAAGAAGATGAGTGAGTGAGTGAGTGAGTGAGTGAGTGAGTGAGTGAGTGAGTGAGTGAGTGAGTGAGTGAGTGAGTGAGTGAGTGAGTGAGTGAGTGAGTGAGTGAGTGAGTGAGTGAGTGAGTGAGTGAGTGAGTGAGTGAGTGAGAAATAGGCATATTTTGAAACATTTTGAAAAATGATTCCATAATTTAATGAGAATAAAAAAAATAAAAAATAATAATAATGAGGGCCCCCCCCTACCCTGGGCCCGGGACAGACCCGTTTGTCCGCCCCTATCGGCGGGCGTGGGTTTACTGGTCCTCCACAGTCAGCTCCGGGTGTGAGTACAGAGAGAAAGCAAAAGATCAAAATAAATGATCAAAGACAGAAGATGCTCAAGTAATCAAAGCCATAGACTGAATGTGAGCTGAACTGCTTTAGGTTTTGCAGGAGGCGCTGAATGAAGCCATGATTGTCAATGAGCCAAAAAGGAATTTGCTGAGCGTGCACACCGTTTATTCACAGAGACTGTCTGACTCCTGCTTTTAATATTTTCAATTGATCCTACCATGGAAAAGTATATTTGAATATCAAGAATGTTTTTGGGAAAGAAATCTTGTAACTGGAGGAAAAAGAAGAAGTAGGGAAAGATTGTAAAGGATGAATATCTCCGATCAGGCAGAAATCCACCCGGGGAGATTTATTTCTATTTTTTTCCACTTTTTTCTTGCCCTTTAGGCTTAGACAGTTATTTTGATTAGCTGCTACTTGGTTCCGAAGAGAAAAACATGATTGCTTGCCTTAAGACAGACCCCTCTCCTCTACCGTGTGTTATAAAGACCCTTATCTTTGCTCAACACGTCTGAAGGCAACAGAATTATCATGACATTTTAAAAACAGATTTCTGCCTTTTGAGGTGGCGTTGTATAAAGTTTGTATGATGAAGTTAGTGTGAAGTTAGTGTGTCACCTGCAGTGGACGAAATAACATACTCTCAGTTTGAAAAGTCAGTTATGCAATTCAACCCTTGAAGGAAGGAAGGAAGGAAGGAAGGAAGGAAGGAAGGAAGGAAGGAAGGAAGGAAGGAAGGAAGGAAGGAAGGAAGGAAGGAAGGAAGGAAGGAAGGAAGGAAGGAAATAAGGATGGAAGGAAATAAGGATGGAAGGAAATAAGGATGGAAGGAAGAAATGGAGAAAACAAGGAAAGAAGGAAGGAGAGAGCAGGAGGAAAGAAGGAAGGAAGGGAAAAAGGAAGGAAGGAAGGGAGAAAAGAAGGAAGGAAGGAAGGGTGGAAGGGAGAAAAGAAGGAAGGAAGGAAGGAAGGGAGGATGGAAAGGAGGAAGGAAGGAAATAAGGATGGAAGAAAATAAGGATGGAAGAAAATAAGGATGGAAGGAAGGGAGAAAATAGGAAGGGAAGAAGGAAGGAGAGAGCAGGAAGAAAGAAGGAAGGAAGGGAAAAAGGAAGGAAGGAAGGAAGGAAGGAAGGAAGGGAGAAAAGAAGGAAGGAAGGGAGAAAGGAAGGAAGGAAGGAAGGAAGGAAGGAAGGAAGGAAGGAAGGAAGGAAGGAAGGAAGGAAGGAAGGAAGGAAGGAAGGAAGGAAGGAAGGAAGGAAGGAAGGAAGGAAGGAAGGGAGAAAATAGGAAGGGAAGAAGGAAGGAGAGAGCAGGAGGAAGGAAGGAACAGGGGAATTAGGTCATTTTGACCCAAAGACAGTACAAGGGTTAAAGAGTTTGGAGCTTAAGGCTACCTAGAATAAGTAGTGAAAATGTATTATAGTATTATAATATATAATAAAATAACATCTCTATTTATTTCTTACTTTCATTTTTTCTGTAACAAAAATCAAGCTAAAAACAATAAATCATGTGGGCAATACTAAGTACCCCCTTTCTGCTTTCATTCGCTTTAGGGCAGACATTGCAGCTGAGTGCTGCTTACGATCTTCCTTGATGAACTGATCAAACTCTGCTCTGCAGACGTCTATGAAAGCAGAGTTTTGTGGGTTTGCTGGTCTGAAACATTCAGGTGTGTGTTTTTTACGACAGTGCCGAGAGGAAATGGCATAACCAGTGAACTGTTGCTGCAGGGTCATAAAACCATTTCTGAACAATGTGAAGTTCTGTGCACCACCATAACAAAGATTATTCACAAACTGAATTAATCTAGGCCACTGCCAAAATTACTTGGACTGAACGTCCCAGAAAATTTATTACAACGTCAAATTGAGCAGAAAAATGTGAGGCCATCTGTGCAGAGATGCAGAAGAAAAAGAAATCCAAGAGCAAAGTTGGGTAGTAACGAGTTACATTTACTCCGTTAGATTTACTTGAGTAAGTTTTGGGAAATTTTGTACTTTTAGGAGTAGTTTTGAATCACTATACTTTTTACTTTTACTTGAGTAGACTCTTACTCCGCTACATTAGGCTACGTTGAGCTGTTACTTTTCTTTTATCCCTTTTATCCGCGTACGCGTCAATCTCATGACATCACTGGGTAATTTTTAGGAAAGATTTTTGTTTTTGCATGTTTTGTCACATTTACACAGACTCAAACACACACAGAGTTTCTATGAGTTCATGTTTGTTCTAGTTCTGCCTGGTTAAAAAAGAAAAGTACAAAGGCTTGAAATTTTGTGCTACTTGTGCTTAATTTATTTTTGTATTTTATTAAAGTACTTGAATTTACTTTAAGATTATTTTAATTTAAGCTATTTTTTATTTTTTTATTAATTGTAATTTATTTTATTATTTTATTGATTTAATTTGCCTGAAGATGATTATTTTGTACTTTTGTCTGTTTGAATGGTTAAAATAAATCAGACGATACTCAAGAGTTCACCAGGTACTTTTTTACTTTTACTCAAGTAATTATTTGGATGATGTGGCAGAGTGGAGGAGGTGCAGCCACAGGTGTGGCCCGTCAACCTCTCCACCCTGCCAGCCTTATAAGGGAGAGACCGAGAAGCTGCAAGGAGGACTGGGAAGCTGCTGATGGTCGTGGGCTGCGAGGCTGCTGAAGCTGGTGCACGTGTGTGAGTGAATAAACAGGTTCTGCACTAAACCCCGTGTCCTCTCTATCCTGTCGGTCAGGCCCCCGTAGCACTCGCCGTGCTACACTGGTGACCAACGTGGGGCCCGACGGGATGGAGGAGGGAGGCACGGAGCGGGCCCTGGAAGCACTCGCCCATGCCATGCCGGACCTGGCCGCCCTGCTCCGTGACCAGGGGGAGCAGCAGCTTGCTGTGATCGAAGCGCTGGTGGCGGCGGAGCGACCCACCCCTGCGCCACGTTTGAGGTTCGCCGCAGCAGCGCGGGAGGAGCTGGCGGCGCCGCAGCTGAGAGGCCGGGAGGCAGAGGCTGCAGACCGCCAGGCGACGGCTCCTGAGGCGGCGGGACCCGCGGAGCGGCCCACCCCGGCACCACGCCTGAGGTGGCGGGGCTGCAGCCGACCGGCCATGAGGCAGTGGCTACAGGTCGCCAGGCGACGGGTCCTGAGGGGGAGGCGGCGGCGGAGGCGGAGGCGGAGGCGGCAGCGGCGCCAGCAACCAGCGGCCAGAGCAGGGCTGCGTCGAGGAGGAGGCGGTCCTGGAGGCGGACCGGCAGCCGGCGCAGGGCCGCGTCACGGAGGAGGGGGTGGTCCTGGACGCACCCCGGCCACGGCCGCGGATGCCGTTTGGCCCGAGGCCACCATGGGCCCAGTCCCGAAAGCGGCTTTCCTGGCAGTCGGCCCGTCGCCGAGGACGGCCCCTGACCGTTCCTGCTGGTCGGCCCGACGCCGAGGGCGGCCTCCCGACCGGTCTCGACGTCCGTCCGAGGGGGCGCAGACGGCGGTTCCGGGCTTCCTCTCCCGCTCCGAGGGGGGCGGGGAGGGAGTAGGCTCGGCCGGTTGGACCCCGGCCGGAGTTTGACGATAGGCATGTGTGGCAGGGTGGAGGAGCTGCAGCCACTCCACCCTGCCTGCCTTATAAGGCAGGGCTGGACAGCAGCAAGGTGGTGGGAGACTGAAGCTGTTGGAGAGGCTGCTGCTGGAGCTGAAGCACGTGTGGCGGTGTCGTGGAGGAAAATAAAGGGTTCTGCACTAAACTCCGTGTCCTCTCTATCCTGTCGGTCGGGCCCCCGTAGCACTCGCCCTGCTACAGATGACTACTTTTTACTTCTACTTGAGTCATATTATTTTGAGGTAACAGTACTTTTACTTGAGTACAATTTTTGGCTACTCTATCCAGCTCTGTCCAAGAGGTATCTCTCAGGCCTTTGAGGTGCACAACAGTACCATTAGAGAAAGGCTGACCTAGTCTATTTATCTATTTATTTATTTTGGGGGGGTGAGTTACAATCAGGCTCTCCTTCCTTCTACAGGACTAGTGTGCCTTGCAGGCATTGGCGTTGACCATGAAGTCATCTGTGTACCCAAGTATTCCAGAGGGAAACGTGAGGCCTTCTCTGTGATAACGTTAGTGGAAACTAGGTCACGCAACAGTGATCTGAAACACACCAAAAAATCTGCATCAAAACGAATCTCAAATAAGCAAAATCGACTCAAGAACACGAGCAGTTACACTGCATCACATTCACACCACAGTTTCTTTTCCCCTGAGCGTTTGTATCGTGACAAGGCTCGTCGTTTGGTGTAACCTGGTCCTCTTTGTGCTGCAACCTCACATGTGTTTACTCTTCTGGTGGAGCAGATTGAGCAACACATGAGTCACTTTGAATGATCGTCAATAAGGAAGTTCTGTGAGGTTATTTTTCAGCTCTAATTGTCTCCACACAAGACAGAGATTTTAAAAAAATGCTGGAAGCGACGTCTCTTCAGTGATACTGTTAAGGGCGGTCGTGATCCGCTCTCTGCAAAAGTAATTAGATCATCTCCATAAACTCACGTCAAGCTGAGAGGCTCGGCTCTCCACTTAGAGACAAGAGCGATGTTAAAAGACGTGTACAGTTAGAGGTCGACCACAACTGTGATCCGCAGAGCTGTGGTCCAGTAATTGTGGATACTTTGGCTGACATTCGACCCCGAATATGATTTACTGTGTCCTGATGGTTTTCCCAACTCCTGGACCTTTGGCGTCAGAAACAAAAGGAGTCTGTGTTGCCAGTCGCTCAGATGGATGAGACGTGAGTGATGCTGAAAAAGAGGGAAACCTGGAGTCTAAATCTTGCAATGTGCAGCTCCTTGATGAGGTGTAGCAATGAAATGCTTCCTCGACAGCGCGTCTGACGGCGAGGCCAGAAACAGAAGTTTTTTCCCAAATTAAGAACTTTCCAATTCAAGCTATAGTCTCAAGTGACTTTCGGAAATCCAGAACGTTCCCCTTATGAGAACCTGTGCCCCTGCTTGAGTTTGAGAAATTCAAAATCAGTTCCTCTCTTCTTGGATTCTGCTCGCCAGTCAGCGTTAGGAGCTGTGTGTGTGTGTGTGTGTCTGTAATCGTCTCTGAGTGTGTGTTTTCTTTTTTGCGTGGAGGTTCAGACTGGATACGAGAGGCAGGACATTAGAGAGCAGCCAGGAGGCTCCGGCTTTTCCTGGCTCACAATAGCAGGAAGTGCTGCCACCCTATAAATGGAAGCTGAAACAGCGGCAAACCCCCATCACTGAAGCCTCTGTGCAGTAGGGGTGTAACGATACACTAATCTCACGATACGGTACGATACACGATATTGAGGTCACGATAACGATATTATAGCAGTATTTTTTTTAACAACCTTGAATGAGGAAAATATGACTGGAAAAAAATGTCTTTTATTTGAAAGACACAAAATACAAAACAATACTGTACGTTTGCCCTATTGTTACAGTTTGTAATGCTTTATAACTGTTTTAAAGAGAAAGCCAGGCCAACCATTTTCCACAAACTGAACTAAAAGTAAATGTCAGGTTTGCATTATGATCTTCAGTTTCATACAAGGAAAAATATTTTCCCCCAACTGAATAGTTTCTCTCATGTATGATTTGACTTTTTTCTTTTCCAGAAATTTAACAACTAAAATTAAATAAATAAATAAAAGTAAATAAATACATACAATTTTACATCATAAAACAGATTGATTCATGCTCACCTTATAAATGTAAGAGGAGATTTATTTTTGTTAAGAAAGTTATTTTGGTAATTCAGGGTTCATTATTTTATAAATATATTCTTTATATTCTGATGTAAATCAGGGACTATAATGACACTAGTCAGTTTATCTGTAGTGATTAGTCTGTTTTAGATTGGGCGGAGTGATACGCCACAGTACAGCACTAGGTGCTGTGTTGATGTTCTAAAATCCTACACTGTTGAGGGACATTAAAGTACACTGGAACTCAGCAGAAGTGTCCCCGTGTTTATCCTACTCACGACCTGAAAAAGGTTTAATTTAATAAGGTAAGGCTTAACTCTACACCAGCCTTACATAAGTAAAAGTTCAGAGCTCAAAACAGGACCGCAAAACGGTACTAGTTTCTTCTGAGTGGAGTCAGATTTTGGTCCACGGGTCGAGGCGCGGTCAGATGCGCGTTACTAGTCAACACAATAGATTAATATTAATAACCCAATATCGCGATACAGTTTGTCACCTCCACGACACGTATCGTGACGTTTTTGTATTGAGAAATTTCATGGCACGATATAATGTTACACCCCTACTCTGCAACCAATCAAATCTCTTTTTACAACGCCCAGACTTTGATATTGCAATCAAATTAATTAAAGAGGCAAAAACAGTCCAGCAATTTGAAAATAGATGCTTATTAAGATTGAGGCACACCATTTTTTCATAATTACTTCCCCCGTGTGTCATCTTTCAACTTTCAGAGAGCTTATTGTGCAGAGATTATTTGTCGGAGGATAGACGTGTTACTGAGACAGGCATTATCCCCAGACATTTCTTAAAAACTAAAATCTACTGGCCAGGTTTGTCCAGATTCAGCTGCTCTTTACCTCGGGAAAGATAATTAAAAGCAGTCCCCAAGTCCCCAAGAGGTTTCCATTGGCAGAAATGTTAACTATAATCTTCTTCACTTATAAAAGTTGAGTTTATAGTGGTGCTTCTCAGTCCTGCCCCCGAGGATCTCGTCCCGCTCAAACGAACGGATCACTCAGGCTTCCGCTGAGCTTCATGCTAAGCTTCATGCTAAGCTCACCATTTTGCTTTAATCATGTTTGTTTGAGCAGGAAAGCACCTAAAACACTGAGGGGAGCGTCCGCCGATGCTACTTCCAGGATGTATGGCAACCAGCACAAAGACGGATCATTTTGTTGTTCTTTGCATCATAATCCAAATTTAAAATCATACTAAATAAAAGATGAAAGTATCGTGATTCTCTCACCCGATTCAAGTGAATGGATCCCTGTCAGCTAGTCACCAAGTCTGCACAAGACCGTTAGGGCCAGTCCCTAACGGACTCCTCTTTGCATCTAGGGCTAGTGGACATAACGAGGGTTAGTGTGTATGAAACTAGCCCTTCACAGCTAGGGATTTCAGATACTGACTCACCGACGAAGGGCCAGAAAATTTCCCAGAATGCTTTACGTCATCATTTGCAGACGGAATCAAACAAAAAAAACATGGCGGACATTTCTAATTTTTAGTGAATAAAATCAATATTTTGAGTTAGTTTCTGCATAAAAATGCGTTTTGATTACATTTCTAGCGAGAAATATATATTTTACTTTCATAATATTCACTCAGTGAATGTACATAATCACTCGCTTGCCCGTTGTTACGTTGTATCTTCAGATCTCGCCAGAAGAAAGGCTGATTTATGGTGACGCGCACCGTACGGTGCGCGTCACCGCGTAACCTACACCGTAGGCTCTGCGTCGATTTAACGCGGAACCATAAATCAGCTCCCGAGCCGGCGGCTGTTCTCATCCCCGAAAACATCGGAGCAAATTTCTTAACAGGCGTTATTTGGATAAACTGAGCCCAGGTTGGGGATCTTAATGGTTACTTTTACGCATGAAAAAATATTAAAACTTAAAGGGGACCTATTATGAGCATGAACAAGTTTTTTCTTGTTTTAACATATATAAAGTGGTCTCCCCTCACCCTGCCAGCACAGGGGAGACAAAATACCATGAAATTCTGCAGGGTCTCTGACCCCCGCCGGACAGAGTCCCCCAGTGTCACGTGACCTTTTTTTGAGCCATTCTGAATCTGCGCCTATGGTGACGTCACCATAGGCGCTCATTTCCAGAGGTTCGGCCTCCGCTGCTGAAACCACGCCCACAACCAGCTCTCTCCGCTGCTGGAGCGGTCCTTCCTTCAGCCAGTCGGACGCGGCGGAGCAGATCCAGGTTAAATCATCCAGGTTCCCGGGTGGTTTGAGAGCTGGGTCCTCGGGGATCTGTCCCAGGCTGGACCAGCTTCACCCTCCGAGATTTTCAGCCAAATCTGTCGGTTTGATCACCGGTAACGGGCGATGCGCCCCGGAGCCACGCCGGGGCCAGCGTTCAGCATCCGCCGGGCAGTTCCGGCTGAAATAGTGCATAAATGTTATTTATATACAATTCATATTTTATTTTTTTAACAATAAAGTTGCCATTTGTGAAAATTCAGTGTTGTGATAATTTACAGGCTCGGGCTGCTCTGGCGGAGCGAGGTTTATGCTCCTCCCCTGCTACACGTCATTCAGGGAGCCAATCAGCACAGAGCCTCATTATCATACCCCCCCCTTCCCTTAGAATGGAGCACAGAAAAAGAGGTTAGAAGCGGTAAAACTAGTGACAGGGCCCACAAGCTGAATTTCTGATTTATGTAGAAAAAACAAGCTTTAGATTGTTTTTAAGACATTCAAGGCCTGTTTAAAATATACATTAAATGCCATAATAGGTCACCTTTAATAAAGTTTCATATTAACAGCGCTACAGCGGAAATTAAAACAGCTTTTATCTCTGGGCTTCCTGATATGGTGTGACGTTTGTGCAAACGTAACTACGCAGTCGCTTACGTACCCGAACGTAAACCACGCAGTGACGTAGCAAGTGGTGTCCCAATCCCTAGGGAAGATTACAAGGACCCTAAAGTCTGTGGCTTCATTTTTAGGGCTAGTGGTAGAAAGTAGGAGGGGGATTGGGATTGGCCCTTAATGAGCTGCTAATCCAGGTGTGCCGTAGCTCGGAGCTCCAGTACTGAAAACGTGCAGGACAGCGAGTCGTGAGGATCTGGACTGGGGTTCCCCACAATAGTAGATGATTCAGCAGCAACCTCGACCACAGTCATCTATTCTTTGCTCAGAACATATAACATTCGTTATTCGTTATCATATTTAAGCAATCATTTTATGAATATCTAGGCTAATTCCAAGGAAAGGTTGGTACAGGGGCAAGTTAATCTCTGTGTGGAGGAAAAAGAAAAAAAAACTGTTCTGTATTAAGACCTAAGCTCCTTTTAAAATCTTTTTAGGTTATTCTACTTTAATCAATTTAAATCTGTTTTATTTTGTTTCTTGCACGAACACATAATTCATTCATCAAGCCACTCATGTCTTTATGAGCTACAGACCCCCCTCCAAAAAAAAAAATATGTAAAAAAAAAAACAAGTTTCATGCAGAAATTAAGTTCAGGAAGTGGTGGATTTATTGTCGGACCAACATTTCCTCTGAAACTGGATTGAAAGGGTTGAATATTGCAATTACTGTAGGAGTGTAATCCCCCTGCCCATCCCTGCAGGCCCTGCAGCGGCGGCGGCAGCGGCGGCTGCGGCTGCAGCTGCGGCAGCGCAGCAGCGTCTCTGGGTAGTTCCAGGCCTCCGAGTGCTAATTATCCTAATTGGCAGCACCTGTGAGTGTGTTTATGTAAAGTCTGCAGCAGGTCGCCGTGTTCGCCTCTAGATTGTTACTTGTTTATTCAGATTAAGCCTTTATTTTCTCAAACTGTGTCTCCACCTAATGCCGCAGCTGTTAAGCCGGGTTAAACAGTTGCGTGTCGGCTGTAAATCACTCTAAATGGATCGACTATATAGCTATATTTTACACAAATCTGTAGATTGAGCCTTAAAAAAAGAAAAAAAAGCTCAAATGATGTATGAGAGAAGTGAACAGCCGAAGCTTCGTAGCGCTGCATGAAGAAAAATGATCATAAGCGCCGCGAAGCTGAGAGACGGTACAATGGTGCGTTCATGCTGCAAAAACAAGAGACGGATGGTATAATTTGTAGATATAATGTTTACCTCTTGTGAGGCATGTTGATGTCTCTGTTTCCCGGTTTAAAGTTCACTTCTGGAAAACGCATTACATCCCTCCCTGCCTCGTGCTGTGTGGCTATTTCCCAGGGGTCCAAGAAAAGTTCGTCAAACCTCCCCCAAAATGTCAAGGATAACCTTAGTGAGAAGAGCAGACGGGAGGCGAGAGGGCGTGGAGGAAGTTCTGCAGGACTGTGCAGACGTCGACCTGACAGACGAAACATTCTCACGTTTCATTGCACGGCCTTTGTCCTGAATCAAATATGATTTATTAACACAGTCTGCAATTTCAGATAAGTTTCAGTCAGAGCTTATTGCTCAATCACAGAACTCACTGCAACGGTTTGTGTATTTAACGGTTATTTTTAGCCACAGATTTTTTCTGCTTGGGCAGAAATACCTGGAGATGAAAAGTGAATCAGTTCAAAAGTGTGATGTTTGGACGGCGGTCTTTAAATCTAAATCATGTGGATTGACCCTCCAGACTGCAGAGATAATGTATCATTTGCAGCTACAATCTCTGGCTCCACACTTTGACGTTTTGTTGACGCTGATCGCAGTTATTTCTCTTACATTCCTCTCTGACGGCCCCGCTTCACTCTTTGTGTCATGATAAATCATCACTTCCTCAATTTCACACATTTTACTGTTTATTCTCTCCACCGTTAAGTAAATAGCACATTTGTGATGCCAAATTATCTCCGTATGCCAGAAGATTTTGGGTTATTTTGTGCATTTGAATTCCTCTGCAGGAAAAGCGCATTTCATCAAACGGCTCTCTGACAACCGCGTAATTGTCCATTAAGACATCTATATGTCAGATTTTTCTTTCAGATGGAGTGAACATTTTATTTATTCTAAGATGTTTTTACAGGACATTCATTCTCCCTACTCGTTATACTGTATTGATCAGAACACTTAGATGGGATTTTTGCTGTGTGACACTCTTCCCTCATTGCAATTATTTTAAATTGATCGACACTTTACAGGTATAATCATCTTCCCTTTTTAATGATTATACCTTTGGATTCGATTGATGTATTTCATGCATGCACATTTGGGGTGTTGTGTTCCTTTTTTCCTTTTTCCCTGTGTTTTGGTGATACATACTGACTGTACTTCAGTATGTGACCTTGTTTGAAGATGCTCAGGTGTAGGTGTGGCGGCGCCTGATTGGACCACATAGGCCTACCAGCCTATAATAGACAAGCTGTGGTTCTGATCTGTTTGATGCCTTGAGAAAGGTCTATGACCGAAACGTTGGCCCAATAAAACACTAGTCTGGTGAGAAGAACGTGTGCGGGAGTTTTCTTTTTAAAATTGGCTGCGGCTTTCCTCCTCCGACGCACCTTTCTGCATATCTGGTGTGCAAAAAGTTTTCTACTTTAGATGGAGTGAACAAAAAAGAAGATGCTCAACCATATTTGGAGTGTGTTTGTGCATCATGCAGTAAAAACAACTCCCGCAGCTGTTCAGAAAGAATGAAGATGCTGGTGTTTATAGAAAAGGTCAAACCAGGGTCAAATGGCAGCATTCTTCACCCCCGTCATTTTCCATTCAGATGGATATTCATCTTTCTTTTACCTTTTTTTTGTGGTTTTCCCTCTATGAAATGTAAAGTTTCCTGTGAATATGCAACCCCCCCCCCTTGGGCTTTCAAGAATATCAGAACTGTTATCGTTTTGGCAGTAGCTCACGCTTATCTGCTGAGCCGTTAGCCGTGACCCGCTCCGTCAGCTTAAAGCCCCGGCCAAGTCCTGGCTGGAGTAAATCCATGCAGCAGCTGAGATCCGAAGGGCGGCTCTATCTTAGCGGGTCAGACTGCCAGGAGCTCAGCTGGCATGTCGGCCCGCTCTGAGATAACGTCAGCACCTGGAAATACGAACACTGACCAAAGCCCATGGAATACTGCGCACATAGATAGCATAGCTTAAACGTCGGGACTTCTACATCACTGCAGGAGGACGATGTGAAAGACTCACTGGGATAAGGAAGATCTTTAATCTCACCGCTAAATGTTTTGGTTTTGAGAAATTAATTAGGGCAAATTATTCAGATCACTCATTTTTCCCCATTCATTTCTTTTTCTTTTCAAATATCTAAAAGAAACATCAATAATGTTAAACGCTCCAATATATATAACAGCATTGATAAACTGGAATTAAATTGTGTTTTTTTTCCCTGAAAATCCAAAAACGAAATGTCTCAACTGCGTTGGGAGTTTCTTTTCCTGCAGGAAAATTGAAATTCTGGGACATTGTCAAACTAAAAACTCAAATCATATACAAAGCGAGAACTGATTCACTTCCAGGCAATTTACAGAAAATGTTTCGTGACAGGGAGGGGGGTTGTAATTTAAGAGTAAAATGAAATTTAAAAAAAACAATGTGTTCATTTTAAAAGGAAAAGCATGTGTATCTCAGTTGTTGGAGTGGATCTAATGGGTTGGGTGATGGTTGAAGCAATGTACAAATATAAATCAATTTAAAAAACGGTACAAAAAGGAAATTCTGGGAAGTTATTTGATTGAGGAGGAGTTATGTTAAGGAAAGATTGTGTTTGTTAGCTGGTTAGGTGCAAAGGCTCAACCAATGGGAAAATCTGTAGCCTAATAGTGTAAACTAGCAGCTATTTATTATTAATATTTATTGTAGCACGGCGAGTGCCACGAGGCCCGACCGACAGGATAGAGAGGACACGGAGTTTAGTGCAGAACCCTTTATTTAATCCACCGGAACCTCACACCCAGGACACACGTGCACAAGCACCATGACCAGCAGCAGCTTCCCAGTCCTCCTTGCAGCTTCTCTGTCTCTCCCTTATAAGGCTGGCAGGGTAGAGAGGTTTACGGGCCACACCTGTGTCCCGTCAGCCTGAGTGGCTGCAGCTCCTCCACCCTGCCACATTTATGTTTAATTTACAATTGAGGTAACAAAGGGGCAGGGTTAAATAAGTTTTACTTCTACCTGCTCCTTTTCGGACACTTTTTTTTTTTCCCTGTTTGTATTACGTTTTTGTTGTTGTTGCTTTTTTTTCTGTATGTTTTGAATTTGTTTTAAAATTTTATATTTTTCCCTTATGTGAAATAAACAATTCAATCAATCAACACTGATAAGAGTCACAGAAGCTTGTATGCACAACTCGGCCTCCTTGAGCATGATGTATTGAGTCATTGCCTCAAATAACTCATCAAAAGTTGCATGAGCCTTCATCGACAATGAAGTCCTAGAAATCTCTCACATGCAGTCGGCTCTACGTGTCAGGGGCAATTTTGTTGCGGGTGTGCATGTCTCTTAATAAAACCACAGTGTGGCTGCAGGATAGACATTAAAGTTGGGGTAGGAGGGTGTGTGTGTTTTTTTCTTCCTAATCTGACACTTCAAAGTCCTAAGGTTACACTTGTAATACTGGTTACACATCAGTGGTGCTGCCAGGTTTGACCCAGCGACATTGTTGTCATAAAACATTCAGCAAAAGCACCAGGAGGTTAATTCAGAGATAAAAACGACTCGCTCACTTGCCTTCAGATTAATGGGGAGGTCTGAAAGGTGCATGTAGGACAAGTCCAAGGTGAAACCTGAATCCTTAAGCAGCTAAATGTCGTAGCTCCTGCACTGGTTTGCCGTTTAATTGTGTCTGTTCTGTCAGGACCTTCTCCTTCACTGATGGTTGACCGCAGATACTGGAAGGCAGGTGGGTTAAAAACAGTAACTGTAAAGTTACGGGCCAGAAAACCAGAACAAAGAGCTGAAATACTCAGAGCTGATGGGAGCATTCATGTAGCTCTATTACGACATTTTTTCTCCGTTTCTGGGGCCTCATTTATAAAGGAGTGCGTAGGATTCATACTAAAAGTGCACGTACACCCAAAAGCCGAAAATGGCGGGCGCAAAAAAAAATCCGGATTTATAAAACCGCGTGTACGCACACTTGCACGCACACTTGCACGCAATGTTCGCTTTATAAATCACAGTCCAGCTGGAAGGTTGCGCAGGTGAATCCGCCCTGCCCTCTACACGCCCACTTTTCACCATAAATGGTATGTTTTTGCATATGAATGAGCATGCGCAGTGGCTTCCTGCAGCCTGTTTGGCGTCAGGATGAATGAGACGTGTGGAGCCACCGTGCCACTGAATTTCACGGAGACAGATCGAAATGTTGTGGATGAGGTGGAGGCCAGGAAAACCACATTATTTGGTGGTCGTAGAAAAAGTATATTAATAGTATAAAATAAAGCGAGTGGCAGCACGCCGTTGCTGCGCTAAACAACGTGAGTTCCCCGGCGCTACAGGGGGGGACATGTCCCCCCCACTTTTCAAAATCATGTATTTGCCCCCCCCACTTTTTACAGTTTAAAAACTAACGGTAGGCTCAGCCTGTAATTGCAAATCATCAAGACACTCGAAAGCGATGCGAAGACGGGACGGGATCCCCGCTCCCCCCTCCTCCCTCCCCTCAGTGCTGCTCAAGCCTGAATTATGGTTCCGCATCACACCAACGCAGAGCCTACGGCGTAGGGTACGCGGCGACGCGCAACCTACGCCTTACCCTACGGCGTAGGCTCTGCGTTGTGTAACGCAGAACCATAATTCAGGCTTAAAAGTAAACACAACATGCGCGCACGTACCCGGCATGACAGGCAGACACACAAGGGGAGAAGAGACTATTTCTTTAATTTTATTTTTTTTTTAAACTTTATCCTTATGAACGCAATTGTTATATAGTCCAACTTTTCTTATTTTATTTAGAACCTTTTTTTTTTTCCTCTTCGCCCCCTCTGCCCCCCCACCTGCTCCGCTAGTGGTCCTGACTGATGCTGTGCTTCAAACACAGAGGGACACGATCAGCGCTATTATAAGTCTGATATGTGATGACATTATTAAGAGTATGACATGAATCTGGCTTCATTTCACCACCTCACCGCCTGCGTCGCCAGTTCCCCATATCTTACGCCTGTTCCTATGGGAGGGTCAGGGTTGCCGTAAAGATACGCAGATTTTTCGGTTAGTTTTTTCTTTTTACATCCCAACCTTTGCGTAGAAGGTGGCTTGCACATTTTTCAAGCCCTGTTTTGTGCGCAAGCGAGCTTTATAAATGAGGCCCCTGTTCCTTTTTTCAAAACGACTGTGTAGGTGTGTCCAAGGCTCTTCGTCTCCAAAGCACTGATGTCGGATTTGTAAACCTCTCCATCTGGTGGAGAATCCACACAAAGTGTTTACTTAAAAGCTTCATGCAGTTTGCATTCTCCACAAAAAGGCTCACAATTAAACAATAAGTAGATAATGAAGCATGACACAAAGAGACCGTTGTTGCACAAGTTAACCTCCGGTGTTTAAACAACCACACGCCCACCTGTTTTCTGTTGCAGAACCTTTGAGCGAGACTTCCCTTCAGTCCTGCAGGTGACAACGATTTAACTGATGAAATTACAAAACCGATGGGGGAAGATAACAATGCTGTTTTGCATTGGGAAGAGCAACTGCAGTGTTGGAGGAGATAAACATTTCAACCTTCCCTTTCACTTCTTCTTCTCCGCATCTGGAGTCAACATGTCCGTCTGATATTCCATCAAGCTGATGGGGGAATCAAAAAACAAAGCACAAACACTGTGATTGCTAATGCAGCTAATGCAGCACGAGGAATCTTGGACTGTTCGTGGAATGATAATCATTTATGGCCGCTGCGGTTCACAGTAAACATTAGCTTTGCTGCTTGATATTTCAGGCCGCGTGCACCTGTTTGCATGTCGCAGACCAATCCATAACTCTTTGAGCGGCGCACTGCGTAGCTAAGGAACACGTGTTGACCATAAATGAGTCCATGTGGACGCGTGCACTTATTGGGGCGGACCTCTTACTCACCGTGTTAAATGAACTCCATACCACTCGGCCCCGTAATAGACTGGATCTAATTTTCGGTCATAAAATTTGCCTCGCAAAAAAGCGTGCAGCAAGGGATAGACATAGTTCAATGCAAGACTTAATTATTTACCGTGCTGCCAAACGCTGCTCGATTACGTGGAGAAGCATCTTCCAGCATTTCGCACTCCTCGTAAACCTTCAGGTGCTCATGACATCAAAAACTACTAGTTATTCCTCCATGTGTGAGCACTCAAGTCCCAGTTTAACAGCATCATGAGTTACTTAACCTGAGGTTGTGCTGGTGTGAAAACTTGATTGGGTGCCTAGTGTTTCATCATGCTCTTTTTTCTTTTCTTTCCTTTTTCTGTCTTATTTTGTGCCAGACGTTTCTGTTCATAAAGCACCATATTTTCATAGATGTCTGTTAGGAATTTTCTTTTTCATAAAGAAGCAGCGTGAGCAAGTTTAAAACAAAAAAAAAAAGGTTTTGACAGAGCTTCAGACGAGTGCTAATCTGAATATCCTGTCACATGAAATCCAATAAGATGGCACGTTAGCACCTCCTTTGAATTACGCAGCTGTCCAACTCGCCAATATCTGCCAAGATTAGAAATGAAACCGAGTAGCTGACGGATTCAAGAAACTTTGGCAAAATATGACAAATAAGGGGATGTGAAAGTTTCCCATCGGATAGATTTAAAGTAGACTGGTTAACCAACGTACTAAGTGGTTTTTATACATATTAGCCCTCCCTTCCGAATAAGAGTATGCACTATTTAGACCCTTTTTTTTCTACACAACACGTGGCTACTTGTTAATGATAGTGAAAATACGCCAGCTTTTATTTTCACAGATGACTGAACGTGTCATGGTGATGCTTTTCATTCCTTTCAGTCTCTTCAGAGTGATTAAAGGCGACACAAAGCGCCATCCTCCCTCAATGACTTTGAACTTTCCTCCAAAACAAGTCTGAAACGCCAGTTCTCACGAACGAAAACCCCGGAGGTGAAATTTTTTGAATCGAGCTATAGATCGAGAATGTGAATTTACTCCCCCCCACCCCATCCCGGAAGAAAGCGCTAATTAGCTCCGATGTCCAGGCAAAAAACATCCAGACGCACCCCTGGAGGTGATGAAATGAGTTGTTAAAAACTTTGAAGGGGGATGTCAGTTTGTTGCAAAGGACGGGATTTCTCCAGCTGAATTAACGTCCCTAACTCGGGTAAGAAAGGGAACATTATTTCATCCTCGCTGCAGTAGCATCCAAGGAGTTTATAAACCATGAGCTCATTGGAACTCTTTGTGGCAAATAAGGGAATCCCTTTGCTTTCCCAGAGGAGGTGAAGCCATGCGGAAGCTTGTAGTCCTGGACAGGATCCGACACAGCGGGGACCACTCCGGAGTTGATTTTGATTGCACTGATCAAAAGAAGAACCGTGTCTTGATATTTTACAACAGCAAAGTAACACAGAACTTCAAAGACCGACTAATACTAATCCCATTTGGACTATTTAATTAAAATCTTTGGCATATTGGGAGAAACGACCAGTCATGTGTTCCTTCGTTGGTTGGTGGCGCGAGGAGGGATGCAGGTGCAGGATGAAATCACCGCTTTATCGCTGCAAACTCTCACAAACTCTGCACTTTTGCAGCACAGTTGTAGATTTTGGAAACGGCTTACTCTTCCCATTCGTTGGGGTTCATTGCTCCGGCTGCTCTTTGTTCGTTTTAATTGTCATTCTCAAGAACCTTCTCGGGCTTGGTTTAGATTGGTTCATGATGGCTAAACTGGTGGAAAATTAGTACAATATGATCCTAACCAGACGGCCACGTTTTGCTGTAAGATGTGGGAATGTTCTGAAACGGAGCTATTGTTAGAATCAAAGTCAAAGGGGACGGTTTTCCAAAAAGATGGTAACGCTTAAGATCGACGTGTGCTAATGTTAGGGGGGGAATGTGTCTAGTGTGGGTATTTGTGTATTCAAGAGTGACAGCATTTACGGGGGGCGTGTTTATTGCCTTGTTTCTATTTTTTTTTTGTTTTAAATTGCCTTCTTGAATGCTTTTAACATTTCTTTTAGAAAAGTATCCCTCAATGCAGCATTTAACACAATAAGTGATTTAGACCAGTGTCTCCCAGGGGGGCTCCAGAGATCTCTGGGGGAACGCAAAACTTTGTCTGCTTTGAAATTATGCAGTTGTAAAAATTATATTTGCGAATGAGTCATTCATAAGACATTGTTAGGAATAATTTATGAATGTCTTGAATATTTTTTGTGTTTTTTATACAGTGGTGACAGGTTGTTAAAGTAAAAATGTTGGTCTCATATTAAAAGAGACATTTTTCAGAAATATTTTTATGTCCTTTTATGTCCTTTTGTGCATATTTTATAAATTAGTGACATTGGACAAAAACAAAGTTATATGTATACAGTGTAAACCAAAGAGAAATATATCAAAAAAACATAATTAATGTTCATTTTTTCAATTAAAAACTATTTTGGTGCTAGTACGTACGGGTCAGGGGGCCTGGCTGGTCTTAGACACAAGTAGGAGGAGAAACAAGGAAAAAAGGTTGGGAACCACTGATCTAGACGACAGTGAACCATTTAAATGAAAATGAGCCTCTGGTTTGGTATGACCCAGAAATATTTTCGATCCCTTCAATGTATTAAATGAAAAGATGGTGCCGTTTGCCATATCCCCATATCTTTTTGATTCCAAAAAGATACGGGTTTACCACAGATTTTTAACTTTTATCAGACACAAAGGTCTCTACCCACTGAAAATGGGTTTCCGACACACTTTTTGGGTCCTGACCCACCTGTTGAGAATCACTATAGATTAACACAGGTACTTATCAGCCACGAAAATAAAGTGACTTATTCCAGCACTGCAGTCCTGCACCTTAGTTTGATCCATATTAACATTTTGAGTACTTTGACTTTTAAAATGAACATCTCCTCCTTGTTAGGGCCGGAGCACTGACAGACAATGAGGGCCTTTTTGCCCTCCTAAATGTGCCCCAAAAGTCACCAAATTTTGCACCAAGCCAGGCCTGGAGAAAAATGTGATATTTAATGGTTTGCATTAATGGGCGTGGCCTAATGGCTCAACAGCGCCCCCCGGAAAACTTTGTGCCTCAAGCCCCACGATACGGTTTGACGTTAATGCACGAAAATTGGTACACACCTGTATCATGTCGCAACTTAAAGAAAAGTCTCTTGGCGCCATGGCCGAAACTGAACAGGAAGTCGGCCATTTTGAATTAATCGTGTAATTTTGGCGCAATTTATGCCATTTCTTCAGCCGCTTCTTCGCCCGAACCGTAACGTGCACCCAGGTGTGTTATACATCAAGATGTGCGTCTCGATCCTGCGATGATGCACATTCCTTTTCTCAGTCAAAAGCGTTACCGTGGCGACGATAGACGCCAAAAAGCGCGCCCCGCCTTCATCTGATTGGTCCATACAGATAAAACTTCGTGCCTCAAGCCCCACCATACGTTTTGACGTAAATGCACGAAAATCGGTACAAACCTGTATCATGTCGCAACTTAAAGAAAAGTCTCTTGGCGCCATGGCCGAAACCGAACAGGAAGTCGGCCATTTTGAATTAATCGTGTAATTTTGGCACAATAGATGCAAATTTCTTCGGCCATTAATGCAGCCCGAACTGCAACGTGCACCTAGGTGTGTTATACCTCAAAATGTGCGTCTCAATGCTGCGACGATTGCCATTACGTTTCTCAGTCAAAAGCGTTACCGTGGCGAGGATAGAGGCCAAAAAGCGCACCCCCCTTCATATGGTTCGTCCATATTTGATAGTTCCTACTTTCTGCCATAACTTTTGAATGGTTTGATATAGAGAGTCGTAGGTGGTTTCATCCTCTAAATGTCCAGGCCTGAAGAATCTACATCAAGTCATACAAGCTTCCACTGCAGCCTGAACGTGCACAAGGGTGGAGGCCCGTTCATCCCTGCTTGCAGCTTTCATTGGCGGTTGAAGTTGCTTCTGAAACCCTTTGAAATGTTTATGGGTTAACAATTTCTACATGTGAAACAGGGCCTGTTTGTGGCACTTTATTCTGAAACCTGACTGATTCTCTGCGCCATTCTTCTCCGACTTCCTGCCGGCTCGGTTTGACAAGGTAAATGGATGCAGTTGGCTGCAGCTGAGCACCAAAGTAAGCATAGCACGTCTCTCTGCCGAAGCAGAGCTGACGGCCACTTCTGGGATGCTTGTAAACCTCCCTGCAGCATTGAGATGGATGACTCCAACTGACTAGTGCCCTTCACAGCGGCTGTCGCAGTGCAGCCCCGCTGCAGCGCTTCCACACCAGGATCCAGAGCTGAGGCAAAGATGATCCCTGCTGCACTTACATTTTTAGATGGACAAAGAGCTTAAAATGTACAATTTCAAAAGAGAACTCAAGACGAAGAACATCTTGAAGTGTCTTGTTTGAGTCCCAGATCGCAGTCATAAGCGTGTGTGGTCATCAGCAGACTTTTTTTCCTCGTACCGACATTAAGACAACTTCAAAAGTTTGTCACATTGTCAGTCTTTAGTCTTGTTTCATTCATCATGTTCTGTGAGGTACATTGAGCAGTACTCGAGTTAAGTAAAGTCGAGTTAAGTAAAAAACAATCAGGGGTGATGGTGGATTTTATCATATGGGGACAGATAATTTGTGCTGATTACAAATAATATAATATATTACAAATAATAGCAGTGACCAAAACACCTGCAGAAATACTGCAGGAATGACATAGCAGCAGTTAAATGCAGCCTTCTGTAAGCTTTAAATATCCACTGGGCTTACATCAAATATGTGGCAGGGTGGAGGAGCTGCAGCCACTCAGGCTGATTAGGGCACAGGTGGGCCCAATCAGCCTCTCCACTCTGCCAGCCTTCATAAGACACTCAGAATGAAGAAGCTGCTGCGTGAGGTGCTTGTGCACTGGGTGATCTGCTGTTGGTGAAAAGCCAAAATAAAGGTTCTGCACGAAAACTCCGTGTCTCTCCATCCTTCGGGCGGGCCCCGTAGCATCCACCCTGCTACAAAATACATCAAAACACAACAATAAAAAACACTTTTCTGAACTTATCAATATGACTCTGTCCTTCACAGGATAAGTAAAATGGATCACTGCAAAAACTCAAAATCTTAACAAGAATATTTGTCTTATTTCTAGTTAAAATGTCTCATTTTAGTAAAAAAAAATCTCATTACACTTAAAACAAGACTCATCACTGGAAAAAACATCAATTTTCACCTGTTTCAAGTAGATTTTCACTTAAAATAAGTAGAAAAATCTGCCAGTGGAACAAGATCTTCTTTGCTTGTAATGAGAAGATAAATCTTGTTCCACTGGCAGATGTTTCTACTTATTTAAAATGAAAATGTACTTGAAACAGGTGAAAATTGTCAAATAATAAGTTATTTTTCTGGTGTTATCTTTCTGGTGATGACTCTAAATGTTGAAATAGCGGTAAAACCACATTCATTGATGAAATGACATAAGGGATGGAAAGGGGGGATGGCAGTTTTACAGGGGGATGATTTGGACCGTTTTTATTTCAGGGGGGGATGCCATCCCCCCTCATCCCCCCTCAACTCCAGTACTGACAGTGAGCATCAAAAACCAATAGGAACTTTGTTTTTGACGACAGATCCCAGATTTCAGTAGACAGACAGGTTTTCAGTTGTGAGCTGCTGTGTCATATGTTTGTCTTTAAGTCTTTCCAGAGCTTTTGCAAGGTCGTCCCCTCTATGGCTGCACCCGTTTTACTCCAGCATTTTCAAAAGCAATTAAAAAGTTAAGATCAAAGTATCTAAAACCAATGAAATTGACCAAAGTAGAATTACAGTCAAAAGGAAAATAAGATGTAGATTATGAACGTACAATTCATTGGAACAAATGAACAGTAAAAGAAGAGAAATGGGTTTTTGACTGTAAATGGTTGGTTTGGTTGTATACTCATCTCCAGACAAAACCCAAAGACAAGAAAAGCACCACTTTTGCAAACCACTTTTGTCTCCAGTCTGCACAGATTCGGGGCAGCCACTGTAAAAGCTTTATTGCTTCAATGTTTTAATCTGGATCTTAGAACATCTGGAGCAGCTGGCTGGTTGACTGCACTGCTTTTATTGGAGGTGTAGAAGATCTGATGGTAAGATGGCGCCACTCCATTTAATACTCTAAAAATAAGCAATAAAATCTATTTGAAATAAGACATGGAGCCAGAGGAGGGAGGCCAAGACCGGAAAAACCCAACCAGAGCAGCACAAACATCAGTTCCTTTAGGTTTGGACTTGATGAGACACACTTTGTTTTGGTTTGTCTTTCTAAATCCTGCCATGCAGAGTTTACTTTTGACACTGTGTGAACCCGTCAAAAGTCAAAGTCGCCAAAAACTGGGAACACCGGTGGCTTCTGTGCCGTCGGGAGTACTGGAGTTGAGGGGGGATGAGGGGGGATGAGGGGGGATGGCATCCCCCCCCTGAAATAAAAACGGTCCAAATCATCCCCCCTGTAAAACTGACATCCCCCCTTTCCATCCCTTATGTCATTTCATCAATGAATGTGGTTTTACTGCTATTTCAACATTTAGAGTCATCACCAGAAAAATAACATCAGAAAAATAACTTGTTATTTGACAATTTTCACCTGTTTCAAGTAAATTTTCATTTTAAATAAGTAGGAAAATCTGCCAATGGGACAAGATTTATCTTCTTATTAAAAGCAAAAGAATCTTGTTCCACTGGCAGATTTTTCTACTTATTTCAAGTGAAAATCTACTTGAAACAGGTGGAAATTGTTTTTTTTTCCAGTGATGAGTCTTGTTTTAAGTGTAATGAGATTGTTTTTACTAAAATGAGACATTTTAACTAGAAATAGGATAAATATTCTTGTTAAGATTGTGAGTTTTTGCAGTGATCCATGTTACTTATCCTGTGAAGGACAGAGTCATATTGATAAGTTCAGAAAAGTGTTTTTTATTGTTGTGTTTTGATGTATTTGATGTAAGCCCAGTGGATATTTAAAGCTTACAGAAGGCTGCATTTAACTGCTGCTATGTCATTCCTGCAGTATTTCTGCAGGTGTTTTGGTCACTGCTATTATTTGTAATATATTATATTATTTGTAATCAGCACAAATTATCTGTCCCCATATGATAAAATCCACCATCCCCCCTGGTTCTTTTTTACAACTCGAGTACTGGCCGTCACACGTTCTCATGTCAATTTCATATTCAATGCAGTCATTTCTGCATTTCAAAATTTGGGAAGGGGCCAGTGGGGTTGTAGAAGGACAAAGGCTCAAAACTAAAGCCTCGGCCACATAAAATAGGCATTTTGACATGGGTAATGTGGACCTTTAAACCAGACTTCCATCAATATCAGTTCTGCCAAGGAAGCTCGGTTCTGCTGAGTGTTTTTCTGGATCGCTCAGAAAAGAACAAAATCAACTAATTCAATTTTATGGATATCTAAAACACCCAAAAGTAGTTTGTATTAAATTGTACTCCACATCAAGAAGAGCCACACGCCCGACCTGGTGGAGACCCAGGACATGTCAAGTCTTTCAAATGTGTCCTGATTGATTTGTGACTTGATCGATTGATTGTTTTGGTGATAATTCATGACATTAACTGTTTTTGAATTGAATAATGGACTTGCTTCCTTCTCGGTTAATAATTGTCCGTGGTGACATCAGTGACTGTGTTTACATGCATCAATAACCCTTTTAAAACCCGAATATTAGCAATAACCCGGTTTTGCACGGCCATGTAAACACCAATAACCCCTTTGAATAACCCGAATTTGCTCCTGGGTTACTCCTTTTAAAACCCGAATATTGGGTCATGTAAACACCAAACAGAATATCCCCATCAAACGGAACAGGAATGTGTTTTCTGCGCATGCTCTGTTCACAAGGAATCCTGGTCTTTTGAGTCCAGGAAGTTCTTATAAACACGGAGAAACACAAGACCAGGAGGAGACTAATCACTTCATAAATGTAATGAAGGATATGAACATTTCTGCATTTGTAGACGGTAGAAAGTACCGGGATAGAAGATTTACAAGAAGGTGAGAGAAAAGTTGCGCAAAGCAGCATTTGTTTTGAATTTGGATACAGGAAGAAGAAGCGGAAATGACGGTAATTGCATAATGATGTTCTCCGTGCGTCGCTGGTTTGATCCAGATATCCCAAATGATTAATTAACATGTAAACGGAATATTCCGAATGTTTCAGTAACCGGAATATTAGCATTAACCCGAATTTTGACTGCATGTAAACGCAGTCAGTGAAACAAACCTGTTGAATTCTCATTAGGAACTCGCTCTTTGAGCGTGGATCTGGATGATGCAGCAGATCCGTCTCGCAGACTCGGTTGAATAAATTTGCAGTTAAGATAAACGTAATGGTTATTTTATGCTTCTCCACAGTAAGAACAAGACTTTGCTCAAGAAACGGCATCTTAACTTCTGCGGGCTTGTTCATGTTTACTACATTTGTGGGTGTGGAGAGAAAAACAGCAGAAGCTGAATCCTCAGTTTTTAGTGAACCCTAAGAAGTTTGATAGCCATTGATGGGTTTCAATCCCCCGACCAAATCCTCTCACATCGAAACCACTGACCTCTTATACAGCAGCCCCACTTTCATAACACCATCAAATATTAACTGAAAGTCCTTTTGTTATCATTCAGATACCTCTTAAATGAGTCTATCATGGATTTATGGCGCATTCCTGTGTCACTGCGGTTTCTTGTGGGCACCATGTGCATGAACGAAAACTTACTCAAGTCTGTTGTGAGTTAATGTGGGTTTTGGAGAAAATCAATTGCCGGTGCGAGACTAAACAATAAATGTTATGGTACAAAAGTCAGGGTTTTCAGTGTCTGGAGCTCCAAAGGCCATCTGCGAATACAGGTCTCTGCTCAGCTTGGACTGGAGAAAAGATGGAGTCTAGATGACGGATGAGTGTCCCTGCGGCTGAACGGTAAATGAGAGAAATGTGAGAATTTGAAAATAAAAGTCTAACAAGCTTTGGCATGTTGGTGTGGGGAGTGCTGTATGCACTCTCACACTTTAATAACAAACATTGGAGGCTAAAAAGTATATACTTTTCAGCATATTTCTTGAACGCAGTAGCTCAAAGCTGCAGGACAGATGTCAAACAGGACAAACCCATGAAGGAGGAGAGTAAAGAGGAGTCAGGTGAAACCGCTAGAGGTTTCAAGATGTGGTTGAAAGTCACTCTATTGTGTTTTTAATGTAAATATATGTAAAAAAAATTACCTTTAGATGTCAGGAAACTGTATTGTTAACATAAAACTACAAATAAAACCAAATTCCCATCAATCCCAAAACAATAAATTAACAAAAGCAACTAATGAAGTTAATAAAGATAAAAAAATAAAAAAAAAACAACAACCCAAACAAATCAAACCAAAACCTACTGTATAGAGCACGATGCTCTACATCCCAAAGATCTCTTGATGGTTGTTAGGGCCAACAGTTTAATGTAAAAATATCAAGGTTTTTTAATTATTATTAGAGCCCGAGCACTTACAGTGAGAAGGCCCTATTGTATCTGTAGGATTTTTTTTTTTTTTTTTTTCCGACGAAATGAGGGCCTTTTTTTCCTCCTAAACATGCCCCAAAATTCACCACGCCAGGCCTGGCGAAAAATGTGATATTTAATGGTTTGCATTGGGCGTGGCCTAACGGCTCAACAGCGCCCCTTAGAAAACTTTGTGCCTCAAGCCCCACAATACGGTTTGACGTACATGCATGAAAATCAGTACACACCTGTATCATGTCGCAACTTAAAGAAAAGTCTCTTGGCGCCATGGCCAAAACCGAACAGGAAGTCGGCCATTTTGAATTAATCATGTAATTTTGCCGCAATTTATGCCATTTCTTCGGCCGTTAATGCGGCCTGAACCGTAACGTGCACCCAGGTGTGTTATACATCAAAATGTGCGTCTACATCCTGCGACGACACGCATTACTTTTCTCAGTCAAAAGTGTTACCGTGGCGACGATAGATGCCAAAAAGCGCGCCCACCCTTCATCTGGTTGGTCCATATTTGATAGTTCCTACTTTCTGCCATAACTTTTGATGGTTTGACATAAAGACTCGTGGGTGGTGTCCTCGGACTCGGTTTTCAGTCCTTGAACATAATTGGTGCAAATTAGCCCCACCCCTTCATATGATTGGTCGATATCTGATAGTTCCTACTTTCTGCCATAACTTTTGATGGTTTGATATAAAGACTCGTGGGTGGTGTCATCCTCTAAATGTCCAGTCCTGAAGAATCTACATCAAGTCATACAAGCTTCCACTGCAGCCTGAACGTGCACAAGGGTGCGAGGGCCCGTTCATCGCTGCTTGCAGCTTTAATTATTATTATGTTTAGTTTGGCTCCTACACCAGATTTAGCCCTCCTCCTGAGTCTCCACAGCATTTTTATGAATTTCTTGTTTTTACTGCTTTCATTGATATTATATAACATCTGTTCCTGTTTATAAATGCTCTTTTTACCTGCTGTCTTTATGTACTAGTTATTAGTATACTGTGTGGACATTTAAAGGTCAAGTACTTTAAACTCGTCAGAACTGCATATCGTACTGTATAATCTTGAGTGTCCTTTTGATTTCATTATTTTCAGAGGACATTAATTAAAAAAGAGGAAGGCTGTGGGCTTTGAGATTAACAGAGCGTTTGTGAGACCGTGCTATGCCTGCGGCGCAGTACGCAGCAGGAACTCCAGCACAGTTTCCACTTTTTATCCACCAGTGCTGCAAAGATGTCAAACTGACACCGATCCGAAATCTCCCAAAGCAGATGTTGTCAGAGGCTCGGAGACAAAGTTGCTACTGAATGAGATTTACCGTGAAAAACCATAACGACTGGCCCAAAAAATGGTTGTAAACAGGCTTTTCCAAAGAGTTATGGACAAATAAATAAAATGACTGAGTGACTGATTGGTGTGAGTATCCGTCTTCCTGGATCAGCTGGTGAGACGTTTCCAGGTTGAAGAGACTGAAAATTGATTCCCAATCCTGTCAGTTTCTGGAAGATACTTCATTTAATCAGCTCTACTGACAGAGGTCCAATCACCAGAGCACTCCTCTGACTGGTTGCCCAGACCCCTTTGCTTGAATCCTTTCGAGCTTGGAGTTCCCCTGCAGGATGTGAGATGTACAAAGATGGAAAGAAAACAGAACTTGTTGAGCATTATTTGGATGACTGTGGTTGCAGCTGGGAATGACTCCACGAACAGAAAGCTTGCGGCTATTATCAAAAAATAAACAAAACTGTTAAATGAATTTAACTTAACAACCACATATCCATTTGTATCTAATAATCCAGTAATTTTGTCCACATTTAACGACACTGCAGCTGTCCACATGTGCAGCACAGGTTGTTTCCAGCGCCGTCTTAAGTCTGTTTCCACTTGCGTGCGCATGCTCAGTGAGGGGGATGCCAGTGCAGAGCTTGTCAGACGCAGCGATGAAACACTAATGTGGATGCAGATTGAAATCAGACTAATATGGATGTTGCCTTGGAGCTGCAACAAAAACTACTGATGATAAATCTCTAACGTGTTTATATAGTCACATGCACTATTATGGCTTGTTTAGTTTGATACTCAGCCTTTTATTCTTTTATTTTTAACTTTCTCTACCGTCTACTTGGGTTTTTCACAATTGAAGTACCAATTGTGGAGCATTTAGGGACTCTTATTTTGAAAAGTGATAGATTTGGAACCATCATCGCGATCTAAACCCGAGCTATCCGTTTTTCATCCCTGGCTACGAATTAGTTCACCCAACTCCGGCTTTAGTAAAACCAGGTTTGTGAGTTCACAGCAAACCTTTGTACTACGGTGGCCGACAAGGGCCAAACGCACTGCAACGGCCTAATGCGTCTCAGTTAAGGAAAACGACTTCAAGTACAGAAACGATTCAAATTCACAAACTCAAAACGAGGTACAAAAAGAGGAACGTGGTGCAAATGAAAAAACGTGCTGCAAAAAACAAAGACAAATGCAGCATCATCAAACCCGCTGCAAATAGAGAAACGATGCAAAGCACAAAACAATATAAAATATAGTCAGATAAAAATCACATTACCGTTCCCGCTGTATGTTTAAACCATGGATGTAAACACTGTGGTTCAGTCAGAGCTCCCCCTGCAGGTTTGGAGCACTTCCGGTTGTAGTGACCGGTTATGAAGCGTTTTTCTTTTGAAGATGGTTTCTTGTTTTATATCGTTTTGTGCTTTGCATCCTTACTCTTTTTGCAGCGTTTGATGATGCTGCATTTGTCTTTGTTTTTTGCGGCACGTTTTTTCATTTGCACCACGTTCCTCTTTTTGTACCTTGTTTTGAGTTTGTGAATTTGAATCGTTTCTGTACTTGAAACCGTTTTCCTTAACTGATTAGGCCGTTGCAGTGCGTTTGGCCCTTATTGGCCACCGTATTGTACGATATATGTTATTTATGCAGTTTAAAAACTACAATCATAACGGTGAAAGGGTAACAAGCATCTAGCAATTAAAGCAACACGTTCCTCCAGAGGCTTATGAAGATGAACACTTCACAAAATAATTCACAAAAATGAAATAAAAGCTTGCTCATCTAAGAAGGAGCATAAGTGAAGTACTGGCCGCTAGGCCTGTGTTGAAAAAATCGATTTTCCGATTCTAAATCGATTCTCATATTAATTCCTAAAAATCGATTCTTATGTCTAAAGATCGATTTTTTTTATTTTTTTTAAAGGAGCATGAGGCTCCTTTTAAGAAATGAGACTCTCTAGCGCCACCCTTCACCACAAGGGCCGTTGGGGGTACTGCAGCCAACAGCAAAGCCGGCACGGGAGAACGGGGAGAACGTGCATGCAGCGTCATGTGACGTCACATCCGCAGGACAGCGCGGGAAATTCGGGACAGAATTGCAGCACATTTTGCAGCACACAGCCTGTTCAAGGCAACGGAGAGACACACTAGAGGGCTCATTCTTTTTGGTTCGGAACGCTTCATCTGACATTATTACTAGAAAACTTAAAACGTATACAATTTTTTTTCATAAATCCTGGCTCAATCCTGCCTCATGCTCCTTTAATTATTTTTTTTTTCATCATTACTTTTCGCCCTGTGAACTTTAATCCCAGTAGTCACATAATTTATTTCACACATGCACGTGGTGTGAAACTATCAAACAATGAACATGGCGTCAGAGAGCAGCGGTAGCGTTAATAAAGCGCTGGTTTTTAAAACTCCTGAACTGAATTAACTTTTCTTTCGACAAAATGCTCCAAGAGGGGTCACTAAAAGCCGGGGACACTGCTAAAATTATTTGTTTACTGCATGAGCTGTTGCAATTTCCTTCTTTTTTTGCACTTTAAATGGATATTGAAAGGCCTATTTGAGTTATTTATTTCTTAGTTATTTCACAATAATTATTGTGAAATTATTATTTAACTAGTTATTTTACAATCATATAATATAATCAGATAACTGAAAACATTTTTATAACACTAACCCAAATCAATATCGAATCGAATCCTGATAATTGATTTTGAATCTTAAGAATCAGAATCGAATCGGTTCTTGACATTTGAATCGATACCCAGCCCTACTGGCCGCGTGGATGTTTGAGTGAACAATGGCACAAAGTGTCGGGATTTATAAAAAGGCTCTTTTTAGATGATCTAGGAAAATTTGTTTCATTAGATCCAAAATGACAATGGTAATGGTTTTTTCTCCTTTCAAAAATGTTCCCTTTAATCTCAGTCCAGTTTCTTCGGTGCTTCCCTTGTACGTGACGGACCAGTTGCCCTGTGAATATGTTCTGCATCCCCAGCTCTTCACATCTCCCAGAGAGGGGACACATGGAGAGGAGTGCAGAGTGTTTGCATAGATGTTAGGGCATCTCCACAGCGAGACATATTTGAAATGTCAAGCTGCAGATTGTTTAGTTATATTAAAGATTTGGCCAGGAAAAGCACATCAACCGCGAAGTCCAGCCCAGATTATCTGTGCCTCTGTATTTGTTGACGGTCAGTGACCGGGCCGCAGCTCTGGTAACCGTTTTACTCCAATAGCCTGAACATAAACGCAGGCCAGCTGAAAGTCTTGCCGGGGCCCTGGACAAAATAATCTAAGATGGCCCCCCTGCGCCCGGATCTCTCCTTCTCCCTCTTCCTCTCCTCTCCCTCTGCTCTTCAGGTTTTTATACAAGCTAATGGACGTTAACATTAGAGCTAGCCAGTTAGGTTAAGTTACAAGGTTGGTAAACGTTGGCTGCGCTGTTTCTGACCTTGCTCTACGCTGACTTTATTAATTCCAGCTTCACCGTCACCACCTTTTTAAAATATTTGTGTAGAGAATCTCTGAGGCCTCTATTTTCTTCTTCTCTTCTTCTCTTTTCTCTTCTTTTCTGAGCACCGGACTTGTGCTGACCGGACATTTTGACCATTCTAATGGTTGAATTAAATGATAACATCAAATTTTGATCAGCGGCCAAATCATTTTTGTGTTGGGGGTTCTTGACCACAAGGACAATTAGGAAGAAAACAAATAACAAGCTTTTATGTAACTCAAATACTACATATTTTTTCCACAAATAGGCATATTTTGAAGCATTTTGAAAAAGGATTCCATAATTTAATGAGAAAAAAAATATATATATATATTTTTTTTTTCAGTTCTGGCCCTACCCCCGTTTGTCCCCCCCTATCGGCGGGCGTGCATAAACGTACCCTCTATCAGGTTTACTTCAGAGGGCATGTTTCCATAGTTTAGATTAACAAAAGTCTGGCTCTGTCCCTTACTCTGGGTTTTCCTGGATCTCCCCGACGCTCGTCAATGAGGGAAGTTACAAATCATGTGTTGAGAGTGTTTTCACTTGGAGATACAGGCTGTATGTTCCCTGTCTCGTGGATTTAATGTCATCAATGGGAAAACTGCTCATTGTATTAGGGAATACGGATGAATTTGACTTTAACAGCAGTGGGTGTCATAAATTACACCTTTCTGCATCTTCAGCATTGCACCCTTCTTTTTCTTGCACTCGGTAAATGTTATACTTGGCACACAGACGATGCACGCATGTGCTCTGACCTGTATTTTAGGTTTAGGCGCGTCGTGATTAGCTGTATGGAAAATTCTCCGGACCAGTGTATATGTGACTCTAAACATTTATGTCCTCGCATGCATTTTACACCCCATTCAAACCCAACTGAACATACATTCGCAGCATAAATATGCTGGAATGAAATACGGTCTTGACAGCTTACAATTCATTTGCCAGTTTTTTTTTTTTTCCTCCTTGCCTCATATTCAATAAAACTGCTGTTAGCTGTGCTTCAGGATAAAAAGTGAGTTTAACAATAAGCTGAATAGCTTTGATGTCTTCAAGAGGTTTTAAGATGAGACGTTTTCCCTCTCAATAATTAATCATACCCTTGAAGCTGGAACGTTTCCCCCGCTGAAATGCAAAAAAGATTATTTATAGTACGGATGATGATGTAAATTCATCCGGGCCAGACACCCGGTGGGACTTCCAAAGTAATAAAGACTGTAGACAAGGACACCGACTGTAGTCCAACGAGGGGTTGCTTTGTGAAAACTCAAATGTAATCGGATCCCACTCACTATAAATAAACTACTGGGATATTAAAGATTATACATACACTAAAACTGTGACAAACAGTCTTCATCTTGGAGCGTGTCCTTCAATATGAGGTCATTTCTGTTCAATCTTGACTGTGTAAATAAAAGTACCCACTCATAACATATACTTCGTTCATCCAAGACCAACTGTGACATCCAATCCTCTCTACTACACAACAGCTTTTGCTTATCCTTAAGCCACCGTTAAGTTAATAGTTTGAATGGATATCAGATGTTTGACACAGCGGATATTTAAAACTATGTAAACCAGCTAATAAAGTGGAAATTCAATAAGTGCTGGAGGACCATCCTCTCTTTTGAATTTTTTTTACTCAGCATTGTCTGCGACTCGGAGAGATTATCCCAGTTTCCAAGAGTTTGCTTACTTTTGAATAAATGTAAAACAAACCCAGACATGAAAGAACATCTAACCCAAAACAGCTCTTTGGAAAACCCTGAGGGGGGATGTTTTATCTGTCTTTTCCTCACTAGTCTGATTAGCATAGGGTCATTATATTCCCAGCATTGTGGAGAAGAATCAGCAACTTCAAGAGGGAGTGACTTGAACATTTTTGTTTTATTTGGGAGATACTTTTTGGAGTCGTCCAGGACGCTAATCTGATTAAAAATATTGTTTGCGCCTGAAGTCTGACGATGAAGAATCGATTAGAGCGTGAACTCATTTGTCTCCGCGTTCCCTGGGAAGCGTTTGCCTCGTTTTAAGTGTGTCCGTAATCTGTGATTAATTAGCTGCAGTGCAGACGTACACGCACCCCAGTTATTCTGCCAACGCCCTCAAGCTTGTTAGCACAACCTGCCAACTGTTGTTAATGTTTCCACCTGTTCATCCGAAGACAGAAACGGTTCCCTGCCCGCTCATCTGTGTGGTGTTCGTCATGACAACCTGCAGCGCACGCGGGACGATCTCTTCTCAGACCCATCAAATCACAATAATAAGCCAGTTTGCATACATACATACATGCATACACATAGCCACACAGATATATACACACACACACACACAAACACACACACACACACACACACACACACACACGCTTGCACACACACACACACACACACACAGCCACTCAGACGTATACATATACACATGGAACATACAAACATATAGCCACATACATACACACACATACACACACATAGCCACACAGACATATACATACACGCACACACACATACACTAAATACACACTGCCATACACACTGGCTTGTTCACCTGCATGCTTGCTCTGTAGTTTTTGGGGTTAGTTAGCGGTAGTTTAGCTCAGACTGTGATCAGATCTCGAGATTTGGGTCGATTGCTGCTCGTGTTTTGGTCGGTTCCGTGTCGGTTTCGTGTTTCGTTTGTGGTTTTTGTTGCAGATTTCCAGTGCTCGACGTGCGCCTCCATGTGTTCTTGCTTCCTGGATTAGCAGCGGATGTCACCCCCCCCCCCCCCAAAAAAAACAAAAAAAAACTGGGTTTGTATGTGTATATATATGTATGTGTATGCGTATGTATGCGTATATATATGTATATATATTAAATATAGTAATAATGCACATATATATGCCTTAGGTTCCAGCATGGTATCAACCAATAATATGTGTGCAGACAAGGTAAAAAAAAATAAAAATAAGCCAATTTGACCAGTTGACCCCTGAAAGCAATCACTAATATTAATGCAAAACCTGTGAAATAGGGGAACTGCTCCGTTTTATTTTTTGTATTTCATAGGACTTAACAAAATGGAAGAAACACAACTTTATTCCACCTGCTTCCAATCGTAGCTTATAATGGTAACTACTTTCCTTCTCTTTTTTTTTGGCAGCACTTTCTCACCACTCTGAGTCCAGACTTTTGTTTTAAATGATGATCAGATCCCAACTGAAGCTGAAAGCGTTTCATCACAGCTGCTGACATGTAATTCAGTTTGAAAAGAAACCTCCTCCAACCGTCTGTCTCCGTGGCACATGACGCCAGAAATGAGGGCGGTGTGAGACCGGTTATCAATAACACCAGAGTGGGGTGACCAAACACGGTGCTCACAGCACACAAAGATTTAGACTGCAGCGTTCAACAGTTTGATTGGCAAACAAACGATATGGACAAGGATCACAAATGCATAGGATGGAACTTTAGGAGACTTCTGTCCCTTTTATTTCAAAGATTGACAGTTACTTGAGATCTGAATAAAATATTGATCAAAATACTCTTAAAACTGTACAAAAGCTCCCATTAAATGCATAAATCCACAGTTCTGTCCATAGCAGCTGGATTTAGGGGATGGAGTCATTTGAACCACCCGACTGGACTCCACCTCTCCCACAAAGGATATCCCTTTTTTTTAAGCTGCTCTTAAGGCTGAGTTATGGTTCTGTGTCAAAACGACACCATGCCTACGGCGTACGGCGTAGCCCACACTGTCACTGACGCCGTCACTGACGTGCACCTCCCAAAAATTGTAACTACGCGTCGAGGCGACGCAGACCAAACGCAGACGGAGAGGGCTGTGATTGGTTCGCTTGGTATAACGCATTTCCGGTTTCCGGTTTGAAGCAGTCGTGAACTTTCTGCGCTCTTTTCTTCGTGTATGTGTGATTTCTTTTTGTTTTGTTTTTTTGCACAATAGTTGTCCTTATCTCTTTTATTCACTGTGACCGGAAAAGTCGGATAAACCATTCAGGAAAAGATTGTGACCTAGCGGTCACGGGGGGTACTGCACCGCGTCTCCATCTTGCGACTACACGCATTACTTTTCTCAGTTTTCTCAAGCATTACCGTGGCGACACTAGACGCCAAAAATGGTTTGACATTAAGAGTCGTGGGTGGTGTCATCCGACTTAATTTTAAGTCCTTGACCTTTTTTTTCGTCAGAATGACACCACCCACGACTCTCTATGTCAAACCATTCAAAAGTTATGGCAGAAAGTAGGAACTATCAAATATCGACCAATCAGATGAAGGGGGGGGCGCGCTTTTTGGCATCTATCGTTGCCACGGTAACGCTTTGGACTGAGAAAAGTAATGCGCGTTGTCGCAGGAAAGAGACGCACATTTTGATGTATAACACCTGGGTGCACGTTACGGTTCGGGCTGCATTAACGGCCGAAGGAATGGCATAAATTTCGCCAAAATTACACGATTAATTCAAAATGGCCGACTTCCTGTTCGGTTTCGGCCATGGCGCCAAAAGACTTGTTGTAACATGATACAGGTGTGTACTGATTTTCGTGCATGTACGTCAAACCGTATTGTGGGGCTTGAGGCACAAAGTTTTCTAGGGGGCGCTGTTGAGCCATTTTACCACACCCATTAATGCAAAGCATTAAATATCAAATGTATCGCCAGGCCTGGCTTGTGTGCAAAATTTGGTGACTTTTGGGGCACGTTTAGGGGGAAAAAAAAGCCCTCATTTCATTGGAAAAATAAAAACAAAAATGGGGAAAAAAAATAAAATTCCTACAGATACAATAGGGCTTGCACTGTCAGTGCTCGGGCCCTAATAATAATAATATTTGTATTATTATTATTAGTGCAGGATAGAAACTGGAATCATAGAGCAACAGGTGGAGTTAAAGGTTCAGGCAGACTGACCTGGAACTGACTGTGGTTCAACAACTAAACGCCATTATGCCCAACCTGCCAAAACAATAATGACTTTGATTAAAAGGACTTTAATCCTTGAACGTGACAATGGGATTACAGTGTTAAAGAGCATTGCCATTACTGTTCCACTTCCTGCCCCTTCCTATGTCATCTCAACTGTTTCAAATCCTTTCAAAGGCCGGGCCGTGTCCTCCCGCTGGGCTGTTCCTCTGAACTGTACCCTGGTGTCTAACTCAAGCAGACAGGTTAACAGGGCAGAGAACTAGAATTTATGAATAACACATTTTAGGGTTCTTTCCTCTTCTAATTAGTGACTGTTTGACTTGAACAATAGGAGATGATGAGTCAGGTCTGAACTATTCACACGCATGGCCACGAAAAAGCATCCAACATGGAAGAGGAAGCTGCTAAACCCTGTTTATTATCATCATTAGAGACTCCTGTTTATTAATCATTGATAAAGAAAACAGAATCCCAGGACAGACATTCAAAATAAGAAAAAAAAAAGGGGATAAATAACTTTTCATCAATGTTTATGAATCATGTTATCATTGATAACATGATTGATAATTATCTATCAAAGATTGATGGTTGTTGATCCGACTGTCTTGGTTTTACTTCTCACTTCTTTAGACCCTCATGTGTTTTTTTTTTTCTTTCTGATTTCTGATCCAGATTCGGTAAAAGCAAATTAATGGCTGATTGGTTGTGCTGTTGAATTTTTTACAGTAAAGCAATCTCATGCTCACATTAACCGTATAATCAGTACTCGAGTTGTAAAAGAAAATCAGGGGGGATGGTGGATTTCATCATATGGGGACGGATAATTTGTGCTGATTACAAATAATATAATATATTACAAATAATAGCACTGACCAAAACACCTGCAGAAATACTGCAGGAATGACATAGCAGCAGTTAAATGCAGCCTTCTGTAAGCTTTAAATATCCACTGGGCTTACATCAAATACATCAAAACACAACAATAAAAAACACTTTTCTGAACTTATCAATATGACTCTGTCCTTCACAGGATAAGTAACATGAATCACTGCAAAAACTCAAAATATTAGCAAGAATATTTGTCTTATTTCTAGTTAACATGTCTCATTTTAGTAAAAGAAATCTCATTACACTTAAAACAAGACTCATCACTGGAAAAAACAACAAGTTCCACCTGTTTCAAGTAGATTTTAACTTGAAATAAGTAGAAAAATCTGCCAGTGGAACAAGATTTTTTTGCTTTTAATAAGATAAATCTTGTCCCACTGGCAGATTTTCCTACTTATTTCAAGTGAAAATTTACTTGAAACAGGTGAAAATTGTCAAATAAGTTATTTTTCTGGTGTTATTTTTCTGGTGATGACTCTAAATGTTGAAATAGCAGTAAAACCACATTCATTGATGAAATGACATAATGGATGGAAAGGGGGGATGGCAGTTTTACAGGGGGGATGATTTGGACCGTTTTTATTTCAGGGGGGGATGCCGTCCCCCTCGTCTCCCCTCAACTCCAGTACTGCTTATAATTTTAAACTCTGGTATCTCTCGAGGAGCATTGCACCCAACTAAACTCCAAAAAGAATAACGTTCTTGGCATCTCTTTTGGGCTAAATGTTATTGTCGCTAATGCTACCCTTATTTATCCCCCAAAAGACTCAACCGTTGTCCGTGTTGAACCCATCTATCATGGTCGAGATTCAGCCCTAAGAAAAAAGACGTTCACAATTTGTCTGTATTTAGTCTGACGTGATGAAAATTACAGATTTTCACCTTCCACCTTTTCAATCAAATCAAAATGACATTAAGACAACTGCGTAGTTGCCTTAAACGAGTTTGAAGCGTAATTCTGCTGGGAGGAGATTGTCTCTTCCTGAAAATCAGCAGATTTAACCAGAGTGCTTTTAAATTAGTCAAACTCCCTCGAGAATTTGTCCGAAACGTGTCCCCCAGTTTTTCTAATGGCAACTCCAGGCGCCGCGCAGATGAAACTTATTCAAGCTGTGTGTATATGCAGTCGAAAAAGCTAAAATTAGCTGAAAATGAATGATGCTGTCAACAACTTTTGTTTCCACGGTTGCCAACATCTGAAATTGTCTCTGCACGATAATCAGCAAATCTATTGCGCTTTTTGTGTGTGCGTGTGTGAAATGCATTTTTTTTCTCTCTCTGTTACGTGCTAGAAACTATGTTTGTACTAAACTGTGCAAACACGACGGTTGCCATCACAACACAGTTACCACTTGCTGTTCAGACCTTTCGAGCTTCTAGCGATGCAGCTCTCGGCCCCGGTCTTTCTGCAAACCCAGCAGCGTTCTGGACCTCGTTTGTAGCCGGGTGATTATTCAATTCGGGGCACTTTTGACTTTTGGAATTTTGAAAAAAAAAAGTTCTTTAATCTCTGTTTTTTCTATTTCAAAAGGTTTATCAATTGGTCTGGAACAAAGATCTTAGCAAAGCTTTGATTGTACTTCATGATCATTTTGATATTATGATGCTTTTTTCAAAGTTGTCACAGTAAAATGTCATTACCATCACAAAAACAAAACACTGATTTTAAAACAAAATGATTTGACAAGCAAAGTTTTCACAATCATTCCAGTAAGTACAAAACATGCTCTTTAAGAATCATGTTCTAAATATTTGTAAGTACATTTAAAATACATTTTAACACCATGTTCTCTCTAACTTTTTAATATATTGCCTCGTCACAACAATGAAATATTGCATACTAATGAGAATATTTGAATTGCAATGCATATTTTTTCAGAAAATGCAAATGTAGACAATTAAACATTACCACAATGATTGAGGTAAAACCCAAGTTAACAAAAAAGCAACATTTTCTGTCAAAAAGTGTATTGTGACGGTAATGACAATGTATTCCGGTAATGACAACATGTTTTGGTAATGACATAAAAATTAACACTGGTGTTTTTTTTGTTGTTTTTTTGACAACAAAGATAAAGAAAACACTACTTTTTAAAAACAACACCTTTTGAACACTTAACCTTCCACTAAAATAATTATTTGGTGAACTACCACAGCATTGCTTATGTAATAATATCTTCTTCGGGCCGGCTGGTTCGATTCTGACATAAAAAAGGATCAAACAAGAGAATTGGCATGCTCAACTCAAATTTCCCATATGATGGGTGTCAATCCAAAAATGATAAAATAGAAAATAAAGATTTCAGCACTCTCAAATTAGTGTGTAGCATTTTAATTCATGCACAGCAACAGTGGCGTGACCCATATTAAAGGGGATCTATTATGGCATTTAATGTATTTTTTAAACAGGCCTTGAATGTCTTAAAAACAAGCTTTTGATTGTTTTTTTCTAAATAAATTGGAAATTCAGCCTCTGGGCCATGTCTTTATCTTTACCGTTTCTAATCTAATTTTCTATGTGGGATTCTGAGTGGGCGGGGCTATGATAATGAGGCACTGTGCTGATTGGCTGCCTGAATGACGAGATACACCGCTACGAAAAAATGGTGGAAGCTCCAGCCGGCGGAGTTAAGGCTGATTTATGGTTCCGCGTTACACCAACGCAGAGCCTACATCAGGGGTGGGCAATCCTGGTCCTGGAGGGCCGGCGTCCCGCAGGTCCCAGATGTCTCCCTGCTTCATTGGAACATGATACAAGTGACCGTGTCATTAACAGAATTGTGCAGCCCTGGATGACAAGCTGATGACGTTGATTAATTCGAATCAGGTGTGTTAAAGCAGGGAAACATCTAAAACATGCAGGACACCGGCCCTCGAGGACCAGGACTGCCCACCCCTGGCCTACGGCATAAGGTACGCGGCGACGCGCACCGTAGGCTACGCCATACCCCACGCCGTACACTACGCCGTACCCTACGCCGTACCCTACGCCGTACCCTACGCCGTACTCTACGCCGTACCCTACGCCGTACCCTACGCCGTACCCTACGCCGTAGGCTCTGCGTCGATCCAACGCGGAACCATAATTCAGGCTTTATGCGATGCGAGCGAGCGCCAGCGACAAAATCAATTCCATGTCTTTATTTTCTATTGGACTGTCCTAACTGGACGCAGCGACGCAGCACGACGCAGTGCGCCGTTTTGAGCTGAACATTTGTTGGCCCTGCTTCTATTTTCTTCCTGTCGCTCGCGTTGAAAGCCGGTTGAAAGCGCTGTAGGAAACGGTCACGGATGGGGAACGGCTGATCCAGTTAGTTGAAATGAGAAGTTATCTCTATGATATCTCCTCATTTCACTACAAAAACCTCAATTAAGTGGCAGCTGCTGGAGGGAGATGGACAGAGAGCGTCTGATGTCACGCAGTGCTACGATAGTCGGACGCTCGCATGCAGTTACACGGTTTTATAGTTGTGGGCGTGGTTTGCATTTTGGTTACGTAATGAAAACGCGGCAAATCTTATTGGCTCGTAGATCCACATCACACTGGATGGCTCATCCAGGCGGTTGTACAGACACTGCAGAATTATTACTGGCCCTACTGTTTCTTTGATTAACTTTCCACTGTCGTCTCCTGCATCTTTGTTCCCGCTTTGATAATTGTGAGATGGCTTTCAATTTTCATGTCTCTTTTCTTTTTTTGTATCTCTTCTTCTCTTTCAAGATATTGCTGATATTTCTCAGGATCTTCCTTGATTTTGTCTCTGTATTTCTTTGACCGTTGAGCTGGTTTAGATGGGGCCATGTTGACATCTTCAAACAAAAATAATGTAAATTATGGTTTGTCACTGTTCAATTATGTATCATAGTAAAGTAGTGCATGATAAATTAAGCTAATATATTCTAGTTATAAGGTGATTAACAGATAAATTGTCATTACCATCACTGATAGTCATTACCATCACAGTCACTTTTGTGATGGTAATGACACGTGATGGTAATGACAATTCTCCCTCTTTGCAGAAAATGTTGGCAAATTTTTTTGATTAGCTAAGCTAACTGGTTAGCTAGGCACACTGTACACTGAATATATGTAAATAAAGGGAAATCTCCTATTAATGAATTAAAATACTCAACTAGTGACTTGTTTGGTAATGACGCCTAATAAACCTACTCTCAGATTAGGATGTATAAAACATCAAATTACTTACATATGTGAGCATCAAAAGATCAGGCTTCTGCCTCATGTCTGGGAATGTTCCTGTGGAGCATCTAATTTGCATGCAACAATGTAAATAACTGTTTGTAAAAACTTTATTGCTCTCTAAAATGTTGCGTGTGATGGTAATGACAGATGTATGAGGGACAGCGATATTTAACTATAAATAAATTGCAAATTGAACAAATATAAATAATATGAATTTGAAAAAGGCCTTTTTAAGTTGTTACAAGGAAATGCAAAGTAAAGTTTTAATGAATTTAGCACTTTTTATTGCTTTATTATAGAGGGGCGGTCAAAAAGTCTGGGTTGGGGACAAACCCAAAACAGTGAAATTCTTGCACATTTGAGTTTCCAACACACTGAAAAAGTATTAAAATGTCATCATTGAGACACAGTTATTTTTTTCATAGCTACTACAACCTAACTTTAACAAATGCAATAATTGTTTTTTCTAAAAATATTTTTTTCTTGAAAATCTACCCTGGGGACAGAAAAACTCCCTTAATTAAATAATCACCCAGCCACGACATCTTCACTGGAGTCAATATTTTTCAGACGACTTTTTACTTTTACTCCTTACATTTTCACGCAATTATCTGTACTTTTTACTCCTTACATTTTAAAAACAGCCTCGTTACTCTATTTCATTTCTGCCTTTAAATAAAAACTATCCAGTTAAATTGCTCCATCCGGATAGAGTGAATTTGGTTGTGGTTGTTTCAGATGTTCTTGTCCAGTTTTGTTCTTACATCCGTTCCCTCAGATTCCTGCAACTAAACTTGGATGTACATTCCTATAAAGGTTAGGATAAATGATAACATGCCTCTGAAGTTTGACTTTTTGCACCATTACAATACTTATAGGCAACTAGTCATCATATCTCCTGCTCTCTGAAACACATGTTAATGCTCAATAGTACACATATATGCTTCTTTAATATATTTGTATTATACTAAGATGCATTCATTTTCAATGGCTTTTGTCCTTAATGGCTTTTTTCCCCCTTACATTACTTTTACTTTTATACTTTAAGTAGTTTTGAAACCAGTACTTTTATACTTTTACTTGAGTAAAAAACTTGAGTTGATACTTCAACTTCTGCAGGAGTATTTTTAAACTCTAGTATCTATACTTCTACCTGAGTAATGAATGTGAATACTTTTGACACCTCTGACATCTTGTGAAGAAGACAAATGCATTTGCTGCAAAACAAATTGCATCCACTCAGACACGCTTGGCAAACTTTACCTCACAACCTAAAACACATTTTTTGGAGACATCCTGGAAACAAAAGCAAAATACTTATTAATACTTGAAGATTTCACTTAAAATGAGCTCACGACTCCAAAAAATGGTTGTATAACCTAGAGAAAAATAAAGTGTAGAAGGATGGAGGAATCCAAGATTAAAGGTTCATTACTAACAAGTGAGACTTCTTTCCTGCGTATAAACAAATTAAGAATGCAACAGCATTTTTAATTCCCACTAACAAGCATAACCTCAGAGCTTTTTGTAACAGTGACAAATGTTTTAGAAATCCTTGTTTTAATCAGTAGTTTATTAAAGAATCCTTCACAATTAAAAAATCGTTTCAATATTACTAGATATCACAGAATTAATTGTCGTTCCGGATACGTTCATTCATGTCCCTTTTGACAACGGTGGTACTTTATCTAGTTTTTGGCAGTCCCCTTAAATGAGCTTATGAATTATTTGATGCAGTCTGTTGATTTTAATGACTCCCAAAGTTCTGTGTGAAGTAATTGATGTGACTGCCCCCTGGTTGCTTTCAACAGTCAACAGCTCTCTGTCCTCCGGTTGTGTCCAAGAACATCTGAAGCCTGGCTGTGTGCAGCCACTCATTACAAAATATGCCTTTTGATCCATCAGAATAAGGCAACTCCACTTTTATTTCTAAACTGCACTTTATTGCAAAGCTTGTAAGAAAGATGCACGTGTTACATGTTTTCACAGCAACCCACTAAGTCTGTCCTTGTTGGGCTGCTCAACGATCTGTTACAGACAGCTGATTCGTACTGATTTTGCATTTCTAAACACCAGCACAACCAAAGAAAAACTGAGGAAACAGATTACTTATTAAATCATACAGTATGTCCCTAGTTTTAATGACTTTTTTCTTCTTCTCTCCATTACTTTTAAAGCTGTTCCTGGCCTGGGTCTAAATTACTGCAGTCACGACTTGAGATCAGCCGGAAGAAATCTGCTGACACTGGCAGCCTCCACATCACATTTAACCCTTGTGCTGTCTTTGGGTCAAGGAAGGAGGAAGAGAAGAAGGGAGGAAGGAAGGAAGGAAGGAAGGAAGGAAGGAAGGAAGGAAGGGAGAAAACAAGGAAAGAAGGAAGGATGGGAGAAAAGAGGAAGGGAAGAAGGAAGGAGAGAGCAGGAGGAAAGAAGGAAGAAAGGGAAGGAAGGAAGGAAGGAAGGAAGGAAGGAAGGAAGGGGAGAAAAGAAGGAAGGAAGGAAGGAAGGAAGGAAGGAAGGAAGGAAGGAAGGAAGAAGGAAGGGAGAAAACAAGGAAAGAAGGAAGGATGGGAGAAAAGAAGGAAGGAAGGAAGGATGGGAGAAAAGAGGAAGGGAAGAAGGAAGGAGAGAGCAGGAGGAAAGAAGGGAAAAAAGAAGGAAGGAAGGAAGGAAGGAAGGAAGGAAGGAAGGAAGGAAGGAAGGAAGAAAAGAGGAAGGGAAGAAGGAAGGAGAGAGCAGGAGGAAGGAAGGAAGGAAGGAAGGAAGGAAGGAAGGAAGGAAGGAAGGAAGGAAGGAAGGAAGGAAGGAAGGAAGGAAGGAAGGACGGAAGGGAAAAAAGAAGGACGGAAGGAAGGAAGGAAGGGAGAAGGAAGGGAGAAAACAAGGAAAGAAGGAAGGATGGGAGAAAAGAAGGAAGGAAGGAAGGAAGGAAGGAAGGAATGGAGAAAAGAGGAAGGGAGAAGGAAGGAGAGAGCAGGAGGAAAGAAGGAAGGAAGGAAGGAAGGGAGAAAAGAGGAAGGAAGGAAGGAAGGAAGGAAAGAGGAAGGGAAGAAGGAAGGAGAGAGCAGGAGGAAAGAAGGAAGGAATGGAAAAAAGAAGGAAGGAAGGAAGGAAGGAAGGAAGGAAGGAAGGAAGGAAGGAAGGAAGGGAGAAGGAAGGAGAGAGCAGAAGGAAAGAAGGACAGGAGAATTAGGTCATTTTGACCCAAAGACAGTACACGGGTTAAAGACTAAAGATGCACTTTTTTAACGTGGGGTTTCCTTGGATATTTAACTCAGTAGTGGTCTGTATTTTCTTTAAGAACCAATTTTAGAGATTCACAAGGCTTCTTAGTAAATGTTCTTTACCCATTTACTGTCATAGATTGAAACTGGCACTGAATTTAAGTTACACTGCATTTTCCATCACTGATTCTATGGTTTTTACACAATTTTCTTTCCATTTTCACATTCATAGTTTTGGTTATCCAAAGTGTTATTCTATATTTTGTTCCTTGTGTCTGCCTCTCATCATGTCCAACTTTGCTGTCATAATCAGTCAAGTTCAGTTTCTAAGTTTCTTTCCTTTTCATCATGCTGGTTTCACCAGTAATGTTTGTGTAAACCACTTAGTAAAGCTGGTTTTGATCACTGCTGTTCATAGAAATCTTTACAATGATTATTTATGCGAATCATCTTCTTTGGACTAATCACTACTCCTTATTGTGCTGTTTGTCCATTAAGTAATTATGGAATCATGAGTTGCAGTCTCCTTCCTTGTACCAGTGAAAAACTTATTTAACACAAATATTGAAATAAGAAAATTGTAAATTGTCACATGACCAGAGCTGTTTACTTGCTGTTTGTCAGGCCGAGACTCAAAGCAGGACTTGGATGCAGAGATATTAGATAACAAAGACTTTTATTGAATTCACCGGAGACCTCGGACCGAGTGACAAACAAATGGCTATAAACAAGACTAGACACTAAACTCTGACTATAGAGAACAATAAACACTCCAAGAGGAGGGAAAAATATATATATCCTTTATTTAACCAGGAAAAAAAACTAATTGAGATTAAAACCTCTTTTTCAAGAGTGACCTGGCCAAAATGGCAGCGTAAAAACAATACAACAATACATACAAACACAGACAGTCAGTCACACATTCCGGGGAAACAATAGTAAAACAATAGTAAAATTTACACAACGGGGCAGTCACAAGAACCGAGAGAGCTAATTTCTCTGTCTTTTAAAATGGATTTGAATTCACCCAAGGATACAAGATCAACCAATTTCAAGTCCTTCTCTCATCATTCCAGGTTGAGGGGGCAGAAAACTTCAACGCCTTTTTACCCAGTTCAGTTCTGGCTCTCAGGACCTGCATTTGAATAAAGTTCTGTGAGCTCAGGTTCATAATGGCCAACGTTTCTACACATGTGCACGCACAAATATGTAGGGAGACGTGCCAAAATGGATTTGTAAATAAAAGTCAGCCAGTGGGAGAGTCTACGGAGGCAAAGAAGGACAATTGGCGGCAGCAACAAAGAACAGTGATGTACCTGATAGCTGCAACCGGTGATAAAACGCAAAGCACAATGATACCCGGGTCTAATTTCTTTAAATACTGCTCAGGAGCGTTCATAAAAAGCAGATCGCCATAGTCCAACAAGGGTAAAAAAGTTGTTGTGATCAAATGTTTCCGGACCCAAAATGAAAAACATGATTTGTTCCTAAAAAATAAATCTAATTTTAGTTTCAGCTTAGAAACAAGGTTATCAATATGAGATTTAAAAGACAAGTTGTCATCAATCAGATTGCCTAGATATTTATAGGAACTGACCAATTCAATTTCAATCCCCTGAACAGTTAACAACCTTGGAAGGTGAGATGGAAGCTGCCATTTGAAAAAAGCATGGTCTTCGATTTATCTGCGTTTAATACAAGTTTAAGCTGAGTCAGACGGGATTAAACAGCATCAAAGGCAGTTTGCTAGAACTCAAGCGATTGTAACACTGACGAAGATGAACAATGAATAACTGTATCGTCCGCATAGAAATGAGACACAGCATCAGCCAGATTATCCCAAAGATTATTCTCATAAATTGTGAACAGCAACGGCCCTAGTATGGAGCCTTGAGGTACGCCCTTTAGAACAGGAAGAAAGGAGGAAGAAGATCCAGCGGCCTGGACACATTGTGTTCTACCTGATAAATAATTTGAGAACCAGTTTACAGCCTGGTCAAATAAGCCAATCTTGTGGAGTCTGTCTGCCAGGATAACATGATCGACAGTGTCAAATGCCTTTGATAGGTCGATAAAGAGAGCTGCACAATATTTTCGGCCATCTAGTGCCTCTATGATATCATTTACCACTTTAATAGCAGCAGTTATTGTACTGTGCTGTTTGCGAAAACCTGACTGATGATGTGAAAGAAGACCATTAGCATTTAAAAATTATTTAAATTGTTCACTGACCAACTTTTCAAGAACCTTGGATAGAACACCCAATTTACAGATTGGCCTGTAGTTATTAGCTACAGAGGGATCACCACCTTTTATCAGAGGAAGAACATAAGCAGACTTCCATATGCTCGGAATCTCATTTTCAGAAATGGTAAGATTAAAAATATGACACAAGGGTTCTGCAATAAAGTCTGCTGCTGACCTCAGAAAGAAGGGCTCAAGATTATCAGGTCCAACAGATGTATTAAGATCTAACTGCTGTAACGCTCTGTCGACCTCGGTTACTTCAAAAGGAGTCAAATCAAATCGTGGAGCCGTAGCACTGATTGGTGAATGAGGGCAATCCCCCTGCACATTTAAGAATAGCAGGTTTTTCGGATAAAATATGTGCATCTTTTACTATGCAAGCAGGCAATTCGTCTCTGGTGTCATCCCCAAATGATGATTTTCCAAATAAAATAAATAATTTATAAAAAGAAACAAAAACACAAAATGCTCCGTATGGAGGAAAAACCTGCCTATATAAAATATTATATATATATATATATATATATATATATATAAAATATTATATATATATATATATATATATATATATATATATATATATATATATATATATATATATATATAAATACAATATAAAATAATTTGGCTACAAACACAAATCACTCTTAAAAGACCTAAAAACCAAGAACTATGAATCTAAGCTAGGATATAAATTAACAAACAAAAAATCACTCTTGAACGAGGAAAACGAAGGGCTATGAAATTTAGCTGAGGAAAAAATTACAAACAAAAAAAAATCACTCGTCACGAGGAACATACGGTTACTATGGCGATTACTACGGCTGTGGACATGGACCAAGGCTCTGGTGCAGGACAAGACAAGGGGAACACAGACTATTTAAACACATGGAGGGAAATAGGGGACAGGTGGAAACACTTAGGGCAATCAGACTGAGCCAAGTGAGGAAGAGCAAGTGACCTGAAACGAGAAGAGAATTACTTTTCAAAAGTAAAACAGGAAAAAACAGGACAAAACAAACCCAAGACAAGACAAACTCACCACTGTGTGACAATGTTTGAGCAGATAAAAGAGGATGGCAGCAACCTACAGTAGGTACCAAAGAAAAATATAGTAAAGTATGTTAAAGATAGGACATAGATTTTTGGTAAACATCATGTATAAGGTGTTTAGTATTGATATATGCTTTTGCAATTACTCAACTTTGCTCAATGTGGTCAAAGAACTTGCAAATATGTCACTGGCAACAACAGTGACTGGTGGGATAACCCATTGCATCTAAATGCTATTACACACACACACAGTGCATATATCAAATAGGCATATATTCACTCTGTCCAAGGGTTGATACACATTATCCCACCAGTCACAATTGTGATTGTTCAGAAAACAATTTTTCACACACTTTTCCGTGAACATTTCTAGAAATTATGATTCATTCTCTCAAAGGGCTACTAATGACACATTATTTGGATATTGTTGTGTCTGGGAAAAATGTGGGATTAAATTGGTTAATACTAGCATTGATAATAATATTCAAACTCCATCCATCCATCCATCGTCCGCCGCTTATCCGGAACTGAGTCGCGGGGGCAGCAGCCTCAGCAGGGATGCCCAGACTTCCTTCACCCTAGACACTTCCTCCAGCTCTTCCTCCAGCTCTTCCTCCAGCTCTTCCTCCAGCTCTTCCTCCATCTCTTCCTCCATCTCTTCCTCCAGCTCTTCCTCCAGCTCTTCCTCCAGCTCTTCCTCCAGCTCTTCCTCCAGCTCTTCCTCCAGCTCTTCCTCCAACTCTTCCTCCACCTCTTCCAGGGGAGTCCGAATCGTTCCCAGGCCAGCGGAGAGACATAGTCTCTCCAGCGTGTCCTAGGTCTTCCCCAGGGTCTCCTCCCTGAGGGACATTTCTGGAACACCTCCCTAGGGAGGCGTCCAGGAGGATCTGGTACAGATGCCCAAGCCACCTCAGCTGACTCCTCTCAATGTGAAGGAGCAGCGGCTCGACTCCGAGCTCCTCCCGGGTGACCGAACTCCTCACCCTATCTCTAAGGGAGCGTCCAGCCACCCTGCAGAGGAAACTCATCTCTAAGGGAGGAAACTCATCTCTAAGGGAGCGTCCAGCCACCCTGCGGAGGAAACTCATCTCTAAGGGAGCGTCCAGCCACCCTGCGGAGGAAACTCATCTCTAAGGGAGCGTCTAGCCACCCTGCGGAGGAAACTCATCTCTAAGGGAGCGTCCACCACCCTGCGGAGGAAACTCATCTCGGCCGCTTGTATCCGCGATCTCGTCCTTTCGGTCACTACCCAAAGTTCATGACCATAGGTGAGGGTAGGTGCGTAGATTGACCGGTAAATCGAGAGCTTCACCTTTCGACTCAGCTCCCTCTTCACCACGACGGTCCAGTACATCGACCGCATAACTGCGGACGCTGCACCGATCCGTCTGTCAATCTCACGCTCCATCGTTCCCTCACTTGTGAACAAAACCCTGAGATACTTGAACTCCTCCACCTGAGGCAGGACTTCTCCACCCACCCGGAGAAGGCATTTTATAATATATAATAACATAATATTCAAACTCAGTATCTGAAAAAGGCGTGTTTCCCTTAGCAGGAGCTTCAGGTAGTCTTACAAGGCCTGAGCTGCTTCTTTCCCAGAAACATCCCTGAAATTAATATTTTTGGAAACTTCTATGGGGCCTAGTCCTAGCCTTGGGTTACGTACTTCAGAACCGCTCTGGAAAACCGCTGGCTGGCCTGGGACTTAGTGCTGATTGCTGTATGCAGATGACAATGTTCTCTATATGTCTCTTTGTACCATCTTGCTTCCTTCCATGTTTATCGCATAGGCTGTTTCTCAATATGCGTTCATTTGTGTAATTGTGTTCTTGTGTACTTTTGGACTGTTCCAATAATTCTCAAGTCTGTATCTGACCAAGTACAGTAGAAATAAACAGATTTCTTCTGTCTTCACCCGTCACTTCAATGCATGTCACTCCCAGCCTCTTAGAGTTAACATCAGACTACTGCTACTGAAACCCTTTCTCAAATGGCCCATAGTTTAAAACTCCACAATATAATGTTTACCTAAATGTATATGAAGTTTGATAGGTGAATGAATTACACCATTTAAAACAATTCAAATCTCAATCAGAACTTTCCCCCCGATTTTCTAAGAACACTGTGTACTGCACACAACTCAAAACTATCCCTTTTTTAAAAGAGAATCAAGTGGAAATTTTAGGCATCTGTTTTTGTTTTTTATTGATCGTGCAGAAATAATTAGTAATTAGTTATATATATAAAAACATATTTAAAATTAGAACCAGATTTGGTTAAATAACATGTTCAATCTGATGTACGATATTGGAGATTGTGGAAAATTCCCCCGATATTATGAGAAGAACCAATAGAGACGTGACCCCCAGGCCCATTAATGAAAGGCTTCAAAAACCAGTCCTAGTTTTGATCTGAAATTCAAATGGCTTAAGACTTCGGAAGGATTTTAAGTACATTTAACTTGTTTCGTTTGTGTGTGTGTGTGTGTGTGTGTGTGTGTGTGTGTGTGTGTGTGTGTGTGTGTGTGTGTGTGTGTGTGTGTGTGTGTGTGTGTGTGTGTGTGTGTGTGTGTGTGTGTGTGTGTGTCCCACCAATTTACAGGGTGGTTGTTGCTGTTTTTTAAGTCATGTGAACTCAGCCCAGCTGCTCTGGAGCAGTTTGAGTTTCCTTGTTAAGGCCTTTGACAGTGTGGTAAAGACCTGGAAGATGAACTAACACATTCAAGGTTTTGGCTTTGTTTGGGAACATGTTCTGAGTTGAAAAGAAAAGCTGCCAGTTCTTATTGCAAAGAACTAAGAATTAATTTAATTTTGCTGGAAACCAAGATGATTACATCCTCTGCTTTTTCTTTTTTTTTTTGGTTTGTTTGTTTGTGTTTTAACTCTCAACATAACTTAAATAAAATTACAGTAAAACACTAGATTTAATTCAGAGAAGTTGTCCCATTTTAAAACTTGGATAGCCTGTTATATTTACTAAATTATCTGATGTGATGCATGCATTGCTGCGGGACAAGAAAGTCTAGGGTTTCAGTAATATTCCACCAAAATAGCCTCCAACAACGTTCCCTGGTCGCCTGTAACTAACAAGACATCAGGATAGCTCTCAGTGATCATTTATTTCAACATTACACATGTTCCTGCCTGTATCATAAACATAGTTTGATACACATTGAATTTAAAATCATATTAACCTTTATTTGGCAAAGTCTTAGCTCAGCTCTGAAACAGATGTGCACTAACACAGAACTCTGGGGTTGCTTTTCTGTGACTTTTCAGCTTGGAAGCATAAAATTAAGACGTTGCCCAGAGAGTATATTCTCTGGAAGGTTTGCAAAGTGCACCTTCGTCTTTTTTTTTTTTTTTTTTTAACTCAAGCTTTTCTGTTCTCCTGGGAATTTAATGACATCATCACATCTTGACTTATATTGTGAAACTTTTAGAAAAATATCAGGCTTGAACCTGGCCTGGAGAAGATTATTCATAAAGCATGCACTTTTCTTCCCTTGCACTCCTTTTTTTTTATGCAGCTATTAAACAGACAGTTCGTCAATGGCATATGTGATTTTTCCTCTGCCTTTTTTTGAAATTCATGTTTTTTTCAGGACCAACTAAGCTGGACGAATTTGCCAACTGTCTGTTTCCATCTGTGAACAACACATTAACAAAGTGGAGAAAAAGTGGAGAAAATGGCTCCATTTATTCCCTCTCCATTGCTTATTGTTAACATGGTGTGTCATACACAATTAGCTTTATATTTAATAATGTATAATTCATTATCTAGCTTAAAAAATGTTTAAGCTCCAAGCTGGTCCAAGTAACCAAACACAGGCTGCTGTAGTTTCAAAGAGGAATATGACACGTTGCCTGACAGTAAGTCAATAGCTGTCTAAAGACTAATTTCTAAATACTCAATAGTAAAACTCCAGACCAAAACGATGTGAATCAAAGCAATTTTGACTGAGAACACAATGCGTTTGTAGTAAAACGGCATTTAATTTTGACCTCCATCACAATAAATTCCTATTTTCATCCTCCGACAAGACGAAAAGATGTAATTTCACTTAAACGATAGAGTGGAGAGGGTCCCTACAGACAAATTGAAGTAATTTCAAGTTTTTAAGTGCATCAAAGAAGATCTGTACAGGCAGTGCCTGACTTGAGTAACTGTCATCCATCATATGAGTCTGTAAAAGGTAAATAAACGATGTTACTACAGTCAATAGACACATAAAGAGAGTCAGTGGCCACTGCTTTCATTGAAGTGGTCAGTAATTAGATAGGAATCAATAGGAGATTCCTGTTCAAACAATCCTTCTTATACGCCCTCTGTACACTTAGACCAGGGGTCGGCAACCCAAAATGTTGAAAGAGCCATATTGGACCAAAAACACAAAAAACTAATATGTGTGGAGCCGCAAAAAATGAAAAGTTTTGTATATAAGCCTTAGAATGAAGGCAACACATGCTGCATGTATCTGTTAGTTATAACTGGGTCCTCAGCTGCAAATGTAGCATATTAATGTCTTTCCACATGACTCTTTTTGTTACGCAAATCTATGGAAGAGTATTAGGGCCAGGCAGGAGAAAAATCTAAATAATATTTTAGAGGAAGATTTTTTTTACATCATGCATGAGAAAAAAGTTGAAATGTTGAGAAAAAAGTCGAAATGTCGAGAAAAAAGTCGAAAGGCCAAGGGAAAAAAAAAGTGAAAAAAAGAAGAAAAAAGAAAAAAAGGAAAAAAAGAAGAACAAAAAGAAAACAGAAGAAAAAAAGAGAAAAAAGGAGAAAAAAATAAGAAAAAAAGGAAAAATAAATAAGAAAAAAAGGAAAAAAAAGGTCAAACATTTTTGAAAAAGCTCCAGGGAGCCACTAGGGCGGCGCTAGCTTGAACCTTTAATTATTACCTTTAACCTTTAATTTAATTTAACCTTTAACCAGAGCCGCGGGTTGCCGAGCCCTGATTTAGACAGTTAAAAATGACCTCTGTCTGTAGGGACCCTGTCCACTCTGAATAAATATCTATTTATTTATTTCCCCCATGTACTAGGTATAAAATACAGTTTTTCTGCAAACACATGTTCTGTTCTCAGTCATTTTAGTCATCAGGACTGCATCCCTGACTCTCACCTCAGACGTGGAAAATAATGAATAATGTCGTGAAACGACAAATTCATGCAGTTGCAGCATGTTGTCACACTTGAGACACTGTTGGTTTGCATGTTCTCACCAGATATGTGTGTATTTTGTACATGATGTATGTAACTTGCAATATGCAAGACTGGGATTGGTGAGATGTTCCATAGTTTGAAGAGGATTGGCTGTGTGGGAAGGAACCTACGCTTGAAAAAGGCCAGGACGCTGGACACCAGAGAGACACATTCACTTCTCTCCAGCTACCTCATGATGCTCTTATTACTGTGTTGTAAATGCTGGAGTTTGTAGGCTACAATTTTGATTTTGATTTCCACTTTTCTCTTATTTATTTAGTTGGGGATGTTAGGGATTTGTCTTTTGGTTTATTTATTTTTGGACGGGTACGTTTGATTATCCCTAAGTAGTTCTGTTTTGTTATATATTTATATTTATATATATATAAATATAATATGTATTTTATTCACTAAAAAATAAGAAATGTCTGCCATGTTTTTTTGTTTGATTCAGTCTGCAAATGATGAAGTAAAGCATTCTGGGAAATTTTCTCTAGCCCTCGGTCAGCGAGTCAGTATCTGAAATCCCTCGCTCTTAAGGGCTAGATTGATACACACTAGCCCTCGTTATGTCCACTAGCCCTCGTTATGTCCACTAGCCCTCGTTATGTCCACTAGCCCTACATGCAAAGAGGAATTGGGACACCACTACCCTCACAGGAACGCGCAAAATTTAGGGGTAGGGCTGAAAAGTAGGACTAGGGGGGGATTGGGACTGGACCTAAGCTAATGGAAGTCAGCCTATGGTCTTCCTCCTGCTGAAGCTAGGCACCATCTCTCTCCTTCGGTGGCAGTAGTACACCAAACACCAGCAGCAACAAGGACATGGATGCCAGCATTATTGTGTGTGTGTGTATGTATCCTATGGGAGCGACCAAGCAGGAACTTGAGATTGTGGAACGTCGTAATCCTTTCTGAGAGCACACACACCTGGTTGCACCTCCATGGGAACACTGAATGCACAGCTAGAGAGTGAAGGTGGAAGATGAGGAGAACTCCAGTGTGTATTTAGGCTATGTGAGAGTGGTTATATTCTTGTAAGTCTTGAGGGGATTTCTATCATTTAAACTCAAAGTAGCTCCACAAGCTAATTTACTAGGGAACGCTAATTTGCAGTCTAAATGTTGATGGTGATCACTCTTGTACCACAGTTGATAAGTGAGGTGTTCTCTGGTATATACTGTATGATACTATTGAAAGTTTTTTCTTGCTTTAACATATATAAAGTGGTCTCCCCTCAGCCTGCCAACTCAGAGAAGGAGGAAAGCAACTAAATTCTGCAGTGTCTGTACAGCCGCCCAGATGAGCCGTCCAGTGTCATGTGATTTTTACGAGCCGTTCAGATTTGTGCATTTTCGTTACGTAAGCAAAATGCAAACCATGCCTCAGTCTCCTCAGCTGCTGAAACCACGCCCACAAATAACTCCACCGGCAGCGTCCGCCATTGTTTGGAAGCGGTGAATTGTGTGGCTGTTTCAACAGCGAGGGACAGTAAAAATGAGGTTTTGCATCGACACTTACCCTCATAAAAGGATCAGTACCAACAGTACGGACCCGGCAACGAGTCAGCATTCATTTTTTAAGTTATTTATATTTGTCTACAAGTATGATCTTTGCATGGGCTAAGTATTTAGCTTAGCTCCGGAGCACCGGAGCCACTCACCGGACCGGACCGGTGAGCAGCTCCGGCGGCTCCAGTGTTCCCTAACGGAGCCACTCACCCGTTAACACCGGAGCTCTATTAGTAATACATTTTTCTTCCGTTTATGGTTTCAGATCTTCCAAGCACCTGAATCTGTTCAACTACACCTCCAGAAGACGCACGGTCGTTCCTTGAGCCAGCAATAGTGCATACATGTTATTTATATACAACTTGTGTTTTATTTTTTTTAACAATAAAGTTGCCATTTGTGAGAATTCAGTGTTGTGATTTCTTTACAGTTAACATGATTCATTTGTCTTGTAACATAAGAAATGAAATGATGAGGAATCGGAGTAAATAACTGTACCTGTTTAGAATTCAATTAAATCTTCCTGTGTGAATTCGTGTGAAGACGAGGTGACCCCGGTCAGGTAACTAAAGGTTGATTTATGGTTCCGCGTTTCACCAACGCAGAGCCTACGGCGTAGGGTACGCGTCGATTTAACGCAGAACCGTAATTCAGGCTTTATGGAATTGATTTTGTCGCTGACGCTCGCATGGGACACGCTTTGTGTACGCAGCCGCTGCTCTTCTGCCCAGAGAGGCTTTGTTCCCTCCCCTGCTACACGTCATTTAGGCAGCCAATCAGCACAGAGCCTCATTATCATAGCCTCACCGCCCCATAGAATCCCTTACAGAAAATTAGGTTAGAAGTGGTAAAAATAGAGACATGGCCCAGAGGTTGAATTTCTGTTTTATGTAGAAAAAACAAGCTTTTGATTGTTTTTAAGACATTCAAGGCCTGTTTAAAATATACATTAAATGCCATAATAGGTCCCCTTTAATGCCAGAAATGTTTCTTTCAAAATCAGTTTTCTCCTGATGAATGTAATTCTACTCTTGACATCTGTGTCTTTTAAAGTTGTCATCGGATCTCGATTTCTGTGGTCCAAAGTAACTGAGTTTTCTTGAATGCAGGGATGTAGAAGAAGAAATTGTGGCCGCTGTAGTCAATCCAAAACAATGCAAGTACTGACATGTTTATTATATATCATATTACATTACGAGTCATCTCAGGCTTTGTCACCAATTAGCCGATTGAAGAGACCAATGATAACATTAACAGTAGACTACAATTGAAAATGTGCGTGTTGTGAAATTTTGTTCACTTTGTTTGCACTGTCTTAAGTGGAACAATTTCGAATATGTTAAACATCATGTCAGGATCACAAAATTGGAAAATATGTGGAGGTTTGATTCAGCAACAAAGCACAATTGTTTTTGAGGAACAAGTCTGCAAATGGGACGACTGTTCATCCCAGTCCAACCCCCCCCCAGCTCTTCCTGTGTAGATCATGTAAAAATGCCATCTCCGTGGTTTATTTTTATTATTGGTGCCATGACACGAACCCCTAGGAGTTGAACATTGTTTCTTTCCTACAACAAAACCATCAAACGCGGTGCCCTGGTGCCACGGCGGTTTAAAACACATGCCGAAAAACCCTAACGATCTGGATTGAAGTCTGGTCACAGGCTGTAGTTGCATGACAGCCCCCATTCTATCTTCCCATGTTTTCCATTGCTCTTCAAAGTTGTAATTAAAATAACAAAAAGGGGTCGATAATACTGGCCACAAACTTTGACTTTTTCTACTTCTTTCTGACTCATCATGATAAACTTTCCATTAAATTGAGATTTCCTCAAAGGACTGCACAACTTGTAATACCTTTTAACTTATATTAAGGTCAAAGTTTACACTTCATCAAAACAGGAAAGATTTTTATATGTACATGTTACAGAAAATCTCTTTCATACCATAGATGTTTCATTCGCCTGGTTTTCATCCATAAGGCTTCGCTGAAATATGCATTGTTAAATCTAGTCAGGAACGTCTCTACAGACGTCTGTGGCACGACGGCCTTGTGCGTAATGAAGAAAAGACAGTCCTCTGATCTTCCTCACTGGGCCATAAATTAGATTTGTAAGATTTCTAAGAATATTTGGCAGCTGTACTTCTGCCCAAACAGTGAGAAAGTGGCAGGAACTAAAAGTTGCAGTTTAAAAGACAGTAATGCAACTTAGAAAAGAAAAAAAATATATAGTTATACAATAAGCAACTATTGTGTTACTGAGCTTCAGGCTTCTTCCTTTTACTCCTCTTATTTTACAGGATACTTGAGGAGCTGGAAAAAAGTGCTGAGTTGATCACTATCACATTAAGAGATGCAATGATAGGCTGGTGTGACAGGAATAGTTTTTGCCCGGTAAACATGACACAACACTGAGACACATTTGGGTAAAATTGAAACTCTGCTATAGAAACCTAACAATCCTTTGTCAAAATGTAACTCTGATGACAAAAATCACACAGACTTGCATCATATGAACACTGTAGCAATGCTCGTGCTACTGGGGGTCACCAGACAGGACAGAGGACACAGGGTTTAGTGCAGAAATTAGATTCTTTTATTTGCACCCAGACACGCATGCCAGCACCTTCAGAAACTCTCCTTCCTCCCAGCAGAGACCTTTGCTGGTGTGCACCCTGCCTGTGGTTCAAGTAACCAGGCAGGGTGGAGAGATTGATTGGGCACACCTGTGCCCAATCAGTTGAGTGGCTGCTCCTCCACCCTGCCACACACCCCTATCGCCCGACTTAGGCCGGGGACCATCCGGCCTAGCCAATTGGCAGCTGCTCTGCAACAGGGCTGCCAGGTCTGCCAGCACCTGTGCCAGCGCCTCCAGGGTCCGCTCCCCGCATTCCTCCTTCATCCTGTCGGGCCCCACGTTGGGCGCCACTGTAGCAACCTCGTTGGCACTGGGGCCAACCGACAGGACAGAGGACACAGGGTTTCGTGCAGGAAACGTTTTATTCACCCAGACACAAGTGTGACAGCACCCTCAGTAGCTCTGTCCTTCCTCCCAGCAGAGCCCCTTGCTTGTGTGCAGCCGCTGTTCAAGTAAACAGGCAAGGTGGAGAGGTTGATAGCTGAGTGGCTGCTCCTCCACCCTGCCACAAATACACTGTCAAATCAGGGGGAACATACTAGTCATATTTATATAAAACACTCCAGTCTTTGATTTCATTAATTCATTTTCAAACAACAAAAAACACAAATAGGCCTACTCAATATTGTACACTGCAGGTACATGAATTCAGATAAAGGAAAAAAATAAATAAATATATAAACAATATATTTTAAACACAGAAAATCATGGCAATTGTGCATATATGGGCTCATGGATCCCACTGTCTGTTGGGGTCTGGCCACAGGACCTCATCGATGTCGCAAGTCTTCTCCCGCTAGGCACTGGGGAAAATATCCCTTTGCTTGTCGAAACCATCCATGGATTGCCGTCACCTGAACGTCGCCCCAGGCCTGTTCCATTGCCTGCAGTAGAGGCATGCGGGCATGTGGTTGGCGGTCATATACACACCATCTCCAAGCCAAAAAGAATTCCTCTTTAGGGTTTAAAAATGGTGAGTACGGGGGCAAGGATACCACTTCAAATTGATTGTGGTTGGGGATCCAGGCCTGGACAAGAGCAGCATGATAGAAACTGACATTATCCCAGACCACAGCAAACCTGGGCTGATCTGGTCTGTACAACTATATTATAGAGAGCATCTAGAAATGTGAGTACGTGTTGGCTATTGTATGGACATAGTTTTGCACAATGATGCAGAAGCTGTCGAATGCTTATGGCGGCACACAATGTGATATTTACCCTGCGTTATCTGGGAAGTGCACAATTGCCCTTTGGCCAATTACTGTACATTAGGATCCCGTTGTCTTGTTGCTTGCTCAGGTGGAATCCAGCTGGATCAATCAAAATGAATTCATGGGGCTGTGCAGCTCCATCCATTGTCACGATTCTCTAACAAAAACATATTACTACAGCTCTACACATACAGTTATGCAAACATATCTAAAAAAATGTTTAAAAAAAAGTTAAAAAAGTTCTGGTAACATCCTTCCGGTTTAGGGTTAAGATGTTGACATTAGGGTTCAGAAATCATATATCCGCTCATTTTTCAACAGACAAAGTGTGACCATAAAATGTATATTTATATTGTGGGTAGATGTATGTGATGGAAAAGATCAATATATGCATTTATTAGTGCTATTTTAACCTTTTGTCCTGCTGCTCTATCTCGCCGACAGAAAGGGTTGTGTTCAATGGCGTAACGTATTAAGCAACGTTTCAAAACAGATCTTTCAGACCTCATCCCTCGATCTATTTTGTTTCTATGAAGTGTTAACATGGCCAACGTTCCGGGGGCCGTCATGGGGACTGGGCAGACCGGCGAGACAGCTCGGGGGGGCGTCCCCGAGGCTTAGGCCATGGGTCTTGGCGGGGGGCGTGACGGGGATTCTTGGCTGGGCTCGGGGACTTGACAGGGCTCTGGAACTTGACGGGGCTCTGGAACTTGACGGGGCTCTGGAACTTGACATGCCTCCGGAGGTACCCGGGCCCGAGGCGCTGGCCCCCCCTCAAGGGACAGATCCCAGATGTCCCCACAGTCCACATCCAGGGCGGGCTGGGGGGGGACACGGGTCCTCGGAGCTGGCTGGGGGGGGTCCGGGACCATCACCGGAGCAGGGGCTGATGCGTGATGGGACCACCACTGGAACATGGAGAGGTGCGTCCGGGACCACCACTGGAACAGGGACAGGAGCAGGAGCTGGAGCCGGAACAGGGGCTGACAGGATGCAGGGAGCCGGAACAGGGGCAGACAGGGTCCTCGGAGCTGGCTCGGGGGGAACCCGGGTCCTCGGCGCTAGCTGAGGGGGAACCCGGGTCCTCGGCGCTGGCTGAGGGGGAACCCGGGTCCTCGGCGCTGAGGCTGAGGCGTCCGGGACCACTGCCGGAGCAGGAACAGGGGGCGAAGCGTCCAGGACCACCGCCGGAGCAGGAACAGGGGGCGGGTGCCGACGTCGCCTCCCCTGGGGTCGAAGACACCTGGGCCCCCCTCGAGCCAGGTGTGTTCCCCAGAAGGGGGGAAGAGGATGGGGTGCGTCCGAGACCACCTCGGGAACAAAGTGAGGTGCGTCCAGGACCCCGATGAGAGCAGGCTGGGGCTGGCAACAGCCCCCTGTCCTCTTCACCAAGTGGTGGAGGAACTCCACTCTGTTGGGGTAGAAAAATTCCCACAAATCCAGAGTCTCTCCTGCTGGGTCCATGGGGTCGGTCCGTTCTGTTATGCTGTGGTTGTTGAGGACCCGTGTGCAGGAGAGCAGGAGCCAGGAGTTACAACAAAAAAGTGTTTATTTTAACAAAGGCAAAAAACAAAGCGCTGCTGGGCAGGATCAAGACAAAAACCAGGATCAGAAAAACTGCGAGGAGACATGGAGGAAGAAACAGTACGAACCAAGGAATGACAAGACAAGATATACTGAGGGGATAACGAGACATGACGAGACACAGGTGCAGACACAATCAGGGCAGATGGGACACAGGCGGGGCAAGACAGAAACTGAAGGCTGGGGGGAATGTCAACCTTGACAGTTCCCCTCAAAAGACCCTGTAGAGATGCTTCATGGTGATGTTTTGTTTTCCCAAGATTGTCTGGTGGCGGTGATGCTCACATGGTTTATGTTGTTGAACTCTTGCCTGTCTGCAAGTATTTTCTGTCCTAGCTGGTGGAGACGGATAGCAAGTTCCTGCTGTTGTGTGAACAGGCGTGGGCGTCCTCCCCTGAAGGTCTTCTAGTCACTCCAGAGAAATACAACCACAACTTGTCATCGGTTTGCTTTTTTTTTTCTACAGCACTTTACTGTATCATGCTTGTGAGGGACCCAGTAGTCGACACAGGGACACAGACTCAAAAAGCTTATCAAAAAATAGGTTACATTTATTTTCTTTGACAAAAACTCAAAAAGATAACAAACTATTTAGGGCCTGTTTAAAGTTAAATTAACAAAACCAAACACACCCTCAACCTGTCTTCTCCCAAATGAAACAAGAAACTGCCTAATGCGACCATGACAATGCTTCAACATCTCAATATAAGTAATCAGAGTGTGTTTCACAAAAACTACCACTTTTACTGCAAAAGGAGCATTAGCACCATGCAATATCCTTTACCTGTGATGTGGTACTGGGATATACTGTAGTACAGTGTTATAAATACTATCTGAGTAGAGTAGAAGGTAGAGAGGTGAAGACACACCCGTCTTCCAGTCGGAATGTTCTTATTACAGATGCCACTGTGAAGTGGCTTAGATGTGGGTGGACTCTCTGCCCAGCTTCCCTCATAGTCAAGCCGTGGTTGATGACATGGTCCACCAAAGTTGCTCCAATATCATCAGAAATAGGGGTCCGTGCATGGCCTCTTTGACCTTGACTTGGACTTGGACCTTGACGATGTCGTCATCCATTCTTGGAGAGTTCCTGAAATGGTTAAACTGACTGTCCTTTTGTAGCTGGTGGACTGGTGTTCAGTTTAGGAAGTAAGTGGCTTCAGGTGTGTATTTGAGAAGTTGCAATTACCTGATGTGTTTTGTATTTCGATGTTTTTGTATTGTGTTTTCCAAATGGCAGCCTGACATCTCATTTTTGAGAAAAAGTGTCTTATGTATGAAATAGTGTAGTTTGCAGGACCAAGTGTGTTGCATAATGGAGTAAGTGTCTTGCAGAGTTGTAACTAGAGTGCAAAGCAGCGATTTTGTTTAAGGTGTGGATACATGTGTTTGAGGTATGGTAACAGTAGTTCCATGTTGTGTTACTTGTATTAACTCTTACATTTATGCCAACAATTCACATTTCAGATATTGTTTTGTTAGTGACACCTGAAATGAGTAACAAAGGCTGGATTTGATCACAATGAATAAGATGATGCTACTGTAGGTAGGACATTTGGTTGGTGTGAGCAGAACTAAAATAGATAGCTTGTGCTAACTGAGGTAAGGTGGGTGTGTGCCGGCCAATTGCCAGGCTTTTTCATTCATTCATTAATTCACTCTACATTTAAAGCGATACACTGGACAAGAAATGTACAAAATGCACACGGATACTTGAACCTATTCTGCACTTTTCTTGCACTATTATCCCTTGTTTGTACTCTCTGTAAATCCCATTTCCTACTTAATAAGGGAGTTTTAAGTCTTTAATTTTTATAGCTCCTTTTGTCTTACACTCACTCTGTAGGAATGACATTTTATTCCCTCTGTATGCCTTCTCTCTGGAGGATAAAGAAGAATGTCATTAAAGTTGAAGCTGAAGTTAATGCTTGGATATAACGAGGTAAGAAACAAACTATTTGCTTCCTGACTGGAACATAAATACACAATTTCTATCTTTACAAGCTAACTCTCCAGAAAGTCTGAGCTGTGTTCTGGGCACAAGCGTTTAGTTTCCCCGTGTTCACTACAAGTCACTACAATGTCCTGCATCATTCTTTTATTTGAAAGTGAAAAGTCACAGCAACAGTAAACGTTTTTGCAGAATAAAGCGACAGCAGATGTTTCTGGTGACGTCTCGCCACTGGAGACTGTCACCAGCCTCCATCGTTGCTGTGCTGTTGGTGTTAGGCCAACCTTTGTATGACTGCTGAGAAATGCACATCCGCTACATGACTCACAACATATGTACAGGCAAAACTCCCAGGAATTCAACAATGTTGTCGTTCATTGATGTTACAAGGGCATAAATGTGATATGCGTCTGATCTAGAGCCAGATACTGAAGGGACACATGTCCGGTCTGGAAGTAAGATTTGACAACTGACTTTTCGTGTCCACACAGCCCTGAGGAAAAAGTATCAGCTATGAATGGAAACATTTAGGATACATTAAGCAGGTATAGGCTCAGTGGACGAGTGGCTGCCATGCAGTACAGACTGACCTCCATGTTTCCTCAACTGAACAAATGTGGTGGTCTTTCAGCCAAAATACCTCCTAAACACAGATTGATAAGACCAACATCCACATTTATCTGGTGTTCCATGCTCTTTGAGTTACCTTTCAAGGTTCCAAGTAATCCTTCACTTTCTGGTTGACATCTTTGTTTATTAGCTAAGATTTTGAGACACTTTAGTGTTTTCAAAGGTTACAGTACTTCTCAGAACCGTCTTCAAAAGTTGAATATGCTTATCTCAACTTCCAATATCTACCTTCTTAACTTTCTCTCATTTTCAGCATTTCTCTCCAAATAGACTATTTCAAAATTCGAAAAAATAAGGAAGGAAGGAAGGGAGAAAAGAGGAAGGGAAGAAGGAAGGAGAGAGCAGGAGGAAAGAAGGAAGGAAGGGAAAAAAATAAGGAAGGAAGGAAGGAAGGAAGGAAGGAAGGAAGGAAGGAAGGAAGGAAGGAAGGAAGGAAGGAAGGAAGGAAGGAAGGAAGGAAGGAAGGAAGGAAGGAAGGAAGGAAGGAAGGAAGAAAGAAAGAAGTAAGGGAGGAAAGAAGTAAGGGAGGAAGGAAGGAAGGAAAGAGGAAGGGAAGAAGGAAGTAAGGGAGAAAAGAGGGAGGGAAGTAAGGGAGAAAAGAGGAAAGGAAGAAGGAAGGAAGGAAGGAGGAAGGGAAGAAGGAAGGAAGGATTGAATATGCTTGAATATGCTTATCTCAACTTCCAATATCTACCTTCTTAACTTTCTCTAATTTTCAGCATTTCTCTCCAAATAGACTATTTCAAAATTCGAAAAAATAAGGAAGGAAGGAAGGAAGGAAGGAAGGAAGGAAGGAAGGAAGGAAGGAAGGAAGGAAGGAAGGAAGGAAGGAAGGAAGGAAGGAAGGAAGGAAGGAAAGAGGAAGGAAGGAAGGAAGGAAGGGAGAAAAGAGGAAGGGAAGAAGGAAGGAGAGAGCAGAAGGAAGGAAGGAAGGAAGGAAGGAAGGAAGGAAGGAAGGAAGGAAGGAAGGAAGGAAGGAAGGAAGGAAGGAAGGAAGGAAGGAAGGAAGGAAGGAAAGGAGAAAAGAGGAAAGGAAGGAAGTAAGGGAGAAAAGAGGAAAGGAAGTAAGGGAGGAAGGAAGGAAGGAAAGAGGAAGGAAGTAAGGGGGAAAAGAGGAAAGGAAGTAAGGGAGGAAGGAAGGAAGGAAAGAGGAAGGGAAGAAGGAAGTAAGGGAGAAAAGAGGAAAGGAAGGAAGGAACGAAGGAAGGAAGGAAGGAAGGAAGGAAGGAAGGAAGGAAGGAAGGAGCAGGAGGAAAGAAGGAAGGAAGGAGAGAGCAGGAGGAAAGAAGGAAGGAAGGGAAAAAAGAAGGAAGGAAGGAAGGAAGGGAGAAAAGAGGAAAGGAAGAAGGAAGAAGGAAGGAAGGAAGGAAGGAAGGAAGGAAGGAAGGAAGGAAGGAAGGAAGGAAGGAGAGAGCAGGAGGAAAGAAGGAAGGAAGGGAAAAAAGAAGGAAGGAAGGAAGGAAGGAAGGAAGGAAGGAAGGAAGGAAGGAAGGAAGGAAGGAAGGAAGGAAGGAAGGAAGGAAGGAAGGAAGGAAGGAAGGAAGGAAGGAAGGAACTGACTGACTGACTGACTGACTGACTGACTGACTGACTGGTGGTGCTTCCCTTTTTTAAAAGGGTAGAAGATTGGACAAATCTTTTGAATTAATTAAAATGCTCCTGGTTATAGATGTGGGAATTGATCCAAATGTTTGATTTTGTATTTTTATTTTATTTTTTATCCAGGTCTATGCTGAAATCAATCAGTCAGGAAGTTTTGTCCAGAGAGCCGGGAGTGATTTATCAGTCTGAGTTTGAATCTTCTGGGGGAAAGAAACTCCACCACACACCAGAGCTCAATCCTCAAAATCACCAGCTGCTCCTGACATGTAGGTTTAGGTTCCTGTTGTTGCCATCTGGGAGAATATAAGTTAGTTCATTGTCCTTTAATGTCGACTCAGCAATGTTTAAAGTTTGGAAAACCACTCGTGTGTCTAAATTATTCATCATTTGAAACACATCAGACAACAGATGTCCCCAAATAAAAAATGGAAACAAAATGACGTTGACTTTGGAGTATTAAAAGTGACGTGTGTTTAAAGTATTCTTGTTCCATGATCCAAAATGTGCCAATGTAAGAACTGAGAGCCAGTAACCATGACGATGGTAATGTTCTGTTGATTATTTTCATTTTTCATTTCATTTCATTTTTATTTATTCCGATCATGGTAATATGCAAACAAAAAAAACAAACAAGTAAAATGACAACACAATCAAAAGCATATTCCAAAAACAGAGAAGAGCAGGAAGAAGAAAATCTTATTATACCTGCCCCTCCCTCAAAACAAAACTGAACAATAATAACAGATGGTCTGCACAATTACTTAGTTAACATCACAAGGAAAGAAAAACAAAAAAATCAAAGATAGATTGTCTGTCTCCATACGCATATATTATAAATTTTAACTATTTCATCCATACATTGCTATTTTTTTCTCTTTACATTTCTTTTTAAACTGAAATATGTTTATACAGCCCTTTAAATCATCATGTAATGAATTCCATAACTTAACTCCAACAACAGAAACACTCATCTGCTTTAAAGTTGTTTGGGCAAAGAGATTATGTTTAAAATAAAATTTTCTACGACTATCTTCATTATTTGAACTGAAAGTAAACATGTATCGTGTATTGTATTGTATATGTATTGTATTATACTCGTACAGCAACAAGAACATACCGTATAAGTTTTTCTTCTTTCAGTGATTGAGTTCGTCTTTGTAAACTCTGCTCTCCTCATATCTGGACATATTTACAGTAAGACATAAAGGAAATATTTTCATACAGTAGTTTAGATTTAACACCACACATTTTGTTTGATCACTACTTTCTTTCCAATCATTTGACTGTTCTCTATTAGGTAATTATCTATCTGCAAATTTTCAGTCAGTGTCTGCAATTACTGGGATATTCTGTGTTGCCTTCATCCAGAGAGGAGACGAGAACTAGATGCTTGGTTCGTGCAGGTTGCAGATTGAAGAACATGTCTCATCCCTGACTACATCAAATCCACTCTGCTTTCCCAGGAATCATATTTGACCATTATTTTGAGAGTACTTCAGCTCAGACAGTTATGTCTGGCACACACAACTCTCTTGGGGTCATTTGACAGCTGGTGTTGGTAAATCTCTAGTTAGTGTAAACTCTAGTGTGTTAGAGTCAGTAGTCATAGTTGCAGCTATAGAACAAGACTATAATAGTTAGTCTCAAATACAGCTTTGTGGTAGATATTCTGCCATAGGCTTATGCTGCAGGGGGGACCAACATGATCCGCTGGGCGGTGCCTCTCACCCTTCCTCTCTTCTCCATTTCCATTTTTATTTATTATAAGTATCTCATAGCTATCATTTTTTGTCCATCGCCCCTGTAGTTTCTTGTGCTGGCCCCCCTTTTTTTCTCTTTTGTGCATGTTTGCAGGCCGGAGCCTCGGGAGCTGCGTTCTGGCCTGCGGTCCCGCCCCCCCCCCCCCCCCCGATCCCCGGTCATCCTGTTGCTGCTTCCACCTGCACTGCAAAAACTCAAAATCTTAACAAGAATATTTGTCCTATTTCTAGTTAAAATGTCTCATCTTAGTAAAAAAATCTCATTACACTTAAAACAAGACTCATCACTGGAAAAAACAACAATTTTCACCTGTTTCAAGTAGATTTTCACTTAAAATAAGTAGAAAAATCTGCCAGTGGGACAAGATTTTTTTGCTTGTAATAAGAAGATAAATCTTGTCCCACTTGCAGATTTTTCTAATTATTTCAAGTCAAAATTTACTTGAAACAGGTGAAAATGGTCAAATAAGTTATTTTTCTGGTGTTATTTTTCTGGTGATGACTCTAAATGTTGAAATAGCAGTAAAACCACATTCATTGATGAAATGACATAAGGGATGGAAAGTCGGGATGGCAGTTTTACAGGGGGGATGATTTGGACTGTTTTTATTTCAGGGGGGATGATTTGGACCGTTTTTATTTCAGGGGGGGATGCCATCCCCCCTCATCCCCCCTCAACTCCAGTACTGGTTACATCCCCGACACGGCTGCATCACTCTCCTCCAGTAGCAGGTCAGCAGTGGAGCCCTCAACAGTTTCTTTTAGGAAGTGCTGAAATAACAGAACAGAGTCTGAGGTGTTAATTTGGTCTCCAGACCCCCCAGAGACCAATGGAAACTGATGGCATATGTGGAGAACAACCCAATCCACAGAGACCCAACGCCACAACCCACAGGGGCTAAATAATCTAACTATTTAATCAGTTATCATCAGTTATGGTACTGGAAGTGGCTTGGATGAAAAATGATCCTATGACCTCTGTAATTGCTGAAATTGGTAGGGAATGCTCAGAAAAAACAAATGCATTAGCACTGGATTAATATCACAGACGTCCTCTGAAATTATTCCAAATGACCAGATTCCCAGGACACAAGTGTGGATTTATTGATTAAACACTTTGATTAAACACTTTGAGATTACTTTTGATCTTTTTTAATTAGTCTGTAGGTCCTTTCCCCTTTTCCTTCCAGCACAAGAGCAGTTGTTCGTGTTGAAGTAGTATCTGACCTACTGTGTTAAAGTTTGGGGAAATGCCTGTAAAACATATAGTATTCAATCAATTTTCATTCTGCAAAAAAGAGCCATAAGAATAATCAGTAGAAAACGATATAGAGATCCAACAAATCCATTATTCCTTCAGTTAAAATTGTGGAAATTTCATGAACTAGTAGACTATAGTATTCTGCAAATTATGTTTAAAGCTCATAAAAAAACTTTACCAATCAACATTCAGAAAAGATTTGAAAAAAGAGAAAGCAAGTATAACTTAAAAGGAACAGAGATTTAAAAAAAAAAACAAGATTCAGGACTAAATTGATGGAACGTTGTGTTTCTGTGAAAGGAATCAGTTTATGGAACAATCTGAATAAAGAAAACAAAGAATCAAAATCAAACATTACATTCAAAAGAACAATTAAAGCCTGTATGTTAAGTAAATATAATGAAATATGTTAGTTAAGTTTGATTGACATACCCATAGACGGCGGTAATTTTATTTTAGTTTTTTAGTCACTTAGTGTCATGGTTAGGTTGTTTTAGGACCCAAGTGCAGGAGACAGAGGGAGGCTGGAGGCAGTAGTTCTCAAAAACAAGGGGTTTATTCCAAAAAGGCAAAACAAGGCGCTGCAAAGCAGGATGAACAAAAAACCAGGATCAAGAAAAAAGGTACGAGGAGACATGGAGGAAGACACAGTACGGACCGACAGGGAACCAAGGAATGACAAGACAAGATATACTGAGGGGATAACGAGACAAGACGAGACACAGGTGCGGACACAATCAGGGCAGATGGGACACAGGCGGGGCAAGACAGAACTGAAACTAAAACTGGGAGGAAGTGTCAAAACCCTGACAGTACCCCCCCCTCAAGGGACAGATCCCAGATGTCCACAGAGTCCTAACCCAGGGTGGGCGGAGGGGGCCTGGAGGAGGGCCCAAGCCACACACGGCCAAAGTTCCGGGGGCCGACCTCGGAACCGGGCAGACCAGCGAGACAGCTCGGGGGGGCGTCCCCGAGGCCTAGGCCTGGGTCTTGGCGGGGGGCGTGACGGGGATTCTTGGCGTGGCTCGGGGACTTGACAGGGCTCGGGAACCTGACGGGGCTCGGGAACCTGACGGGGCTCTGGGACCGCCTCAGGAACCGAGGGCTGCGGGACCGCCTCAGGAACAGAGGGCTGCCGGACCGCCTCAGGAACAGAGGGCTGCCGGACCGCCTCAGGAACAGAGGGCTGCCGGACCGCCTCAGGAACAGAGGGCTGCCGGACCGCCTCAGGAACAGAGGGCTGCCGGACCGCCTCAGGATCCGGAGTCGGGGCTGACAGGAGGCGGGGAGCCGGGACAGGAGCAGACAGGATGCGGGGAGCCGGCGTCGGGGGGCAGAGGATCCCCGGAGCTGCCCGAGTGGGGACCCGTGTCCGTGGCGCTGGCTGCGGGGGTACCCGGGTCCGAGGTGCCGGCTGCGGGGGTACCCGGGTCCGAGGTGCCGGCTGCGGGGGTACCCGGGTCCGAGGTGCCGGCTGCGGGGGTACCCGGGTCCGGGGCGCTGGCCCCCCCTCAAGGGACAGATCCCAGATGTCCCCACAGTCCACATCCAGGGCGGGCTGGGGGGAACACGGGTCCTCGGAGCTGGCTGAGGGGGGGCACGGGTCCTCGGAGCTGGCTGAGGGGGAACACGGATCCTCGGAGCCGGCTGAGGGGGGGCACGGGTCCTCGGAGCCGGCTGAGAGGGGGCACGGGTCCTCGGAGCTGGCTGAGGGGGGACACGGGTCCTCGGAGCCGGCTGAGGGGGGACACGGGTCCTCGGAGCCGGCTGGGGGGGGGCACGGGTCCTCGGAGCTGGCTGAGGGGGGGCACGGGTCCTCGGAGCCGGCTGAGGGGGGGCACGGGTCCTCGGAGCCGGCTGGGGGGGGGACACGGGTCCTCGGAGCCGGCTGGGGGGGGACACGAGTCCTCGGAGCCGGCTGAGGGGGGTCCGGAACCATCACCGGAGGAGGGGCTGATGCGTCCGGGACCACCACAGGAACATGGGGAGGTGCGTCTGGGACCACCACAGGAACAGGTGCAGGAGCTGGAGCCGGAACAGGCTGGAGCTGACGCCGTCGCCGTTGCCTCTGCAGGCTCCTGGGCCCACCCAGAGCCAGGCGTGTTCCCCAAAAGGGGTCAGCATACTCCTCCTCGGCCCAGCGCACGTCTTTACCCGCTTCACGGCAGAGGAAGTTCAAAAGGGTGAGGTAATCTCCCGCTGGGTCCACCTGGTCGGTCCGTTCTGTCATGGTTAGGTTGTTTTAGGACCCAAGTGCAGGAGACAGAGGGAGGCTGGAGGCAGTAGTTCTCAAAAACAAGGGGTTTATTCCAAAAAGGCAAAACTAGGCGCTGCAAAGCAGGATGAACAAAAAACCAGGATCAAGAAAAAGGTACGAGGAGACATGGAGGAAGACACAGTACGGACCGACAGGGAACCAAGGAATGACAAGACAAGATATACTGAGGGGATAACGAGACAAGACGAGACACAGGTGCGGACACAATCAGGGCAGATGGGACACAGGCGGGGCAAGACAGAACTGAAACTAAAACTGGGAGGAAGTGTCAAAACCCTGACACTTAGTTGTTTTTTTTTTTGTTTTTTTTTAATTTATGTTATTTGTGAATTTATTTCTTGGAAAAAGGGGCAGATTAGATAAGATTCTTCTTCTTTCTGCTCCCTTTTCATTCACAATTTATGAACATTTGTATTTGTATTTGTATTGAATTGTTTGTTTTATTTTTTTAATGAAATAAAGAATAAAATTAAATGAAATGAAAATGAAGTACATTGTGTTTTTTTACTGTGACTCAGATTCTCCTACAAACTGGCTCCACTTCTTTGAAGGAAAAAGACACTCATTTCAAAAGGACTGATACAAAGAGCCATGAACTAAATCTGTCTGAGGCCCTTCTCTGGACACGTCACGTGTGGAAGGGTTAACTTCTTTGGTGGAATGAAAACCAGCGGTGACTGATTTAAGACGGGCGATACTCAGAGGGGTTTGCGTCTCATTAACACACTGCTCTCTGTGATCAGCTCTGCAAAACATTTCCATCCACCTGCTGACCCTCGGCTCCGCTGTCTGACTTATCCACCCTGCAGGCTCCAGGTGTTTTCCATCACACCTGATGCATCTCTACTGTATGACATGTTATACTCCACTTTATTGCACTTTTTTTTCTGGAAGAAAACAATATGTTTTTGACACAGTTCTCTATGACTAAGCCGGCGTGCCAAGGATCTCGCATGTTTCATTTTTTTGGGGCCCCTCGATCAGGTTTTACCCCTGGCTGCAATATAGGGAGACTATATGACAGGAAATCCCCAGTGAGCATGAGCACACAACTCCTATTCATCGGAGCGGTTTGAAGCTTTATTTCAGTACAAAGGGGTGCCACACACGCATCCCACTCTCCACATGTGTCCTCGTGGCACTACATGCAGGCAGGCATGCGTTTCTGAGAATAATGAGTTCATAGGATCACGACTGGTTAGGCTTAAGATAAAGCCGTTTACTCTCTCCGAGAGTATATTTGGTTTTTCATTTAGCTAACCCTGCATAACTACCTGATCAAGCCCTTGATTCACACAGGCTTTGGCGACCTACAGCACGGGGCTCACGCGTAGCGGCACACATAACCCCAAAAATGTTGATCTAACATCCCTGAGAGTGAGGTGCAGCCGTGTGCTGAGTGGCTGGAAAAGCAAAGAGAACTCAAGCCTCGAGGTTCCAAACTACGGAAGAGTATTAGGGCCAGGCAGGAGAAAAATAAAAATAATATCTTAGAGGAGGAAGATTTTTTTTTCATTATGCACTTCGAGAAAAAAGTTGAAATATCGACAATAAAGTCGAAATTTTGTGAATAAAGTCCAAATTTCGAGATTAATGTTGAGGTACAATTTCCAGATAAAAGTCGAAAATTCGAGAATAAAGTCGAAATTTCATGATTAATGTTGAAATACAATTTCAAGAATGAAGTCGAAACTTCGAGAATAAAGTCGAAATTTCGTGAATAAAGTCGAAATTTCGAGATTAATAATGAAATACAATTTCAAGAATAAAGTCGAAATTTCGTGAATAAAGTCGAAATTTCGAGAATAAAGTTGAAATTTCGTGAATAAAGTCGAAATTTCGTGATTAATGTTGAAATACAATTTCAAGAATAAAGTCGAAATTTCGTGAATAAAGTCGAAATTTCGAGAATAAAGTCGAAATTTCGTGAATAAAGTCGAAATTTCGAGATTAATAATGAAATACAATTTCAAGAATAAAGTCGAAATTTCGTGAATAAAGTCGAAATTTCGAGAATAAAGTTGAAATTTCGTGAATAAAGTCGAAATTTCGTGATTAATGTTGAAATACAATTTCAAGAATAAAGTCGAAATTTCGAGAATAAAGTCGAAATTTCGTGAATAAAGTTGAAATTTCGAGATTAATATTGAAATACAATTTCAAGAATAAAGTCGAAATTTCGTGAATAAAGTCGAAATTTCGAGAATAAAGTCGAAATTTCGTGAATAAAGTCGAAATTTCGTGATTAATGTTGAAATACAATTTCAAGAATAAAGTCGAAATTTCGAGAATAAAGTCGAAATTTCGTGAATAAAGTCGAAATTTCGTGATTAATGTTGAAATACAATTTCAAGAATAAAGTCGAAATTTCGAGAATAAAGTCGAAATTTCGTGAATAAAGTCGAAATTTCAAGATTAATGTTGAAATACAATTTCAAGAATAAAGTCGAAATTTCGTGAATAAAGTCGAAATTTCGAGAATAAAGTCGAAATTTCGTGAATAAAGTCGAAATTTTGTGATTAATATTGAAATACAATTTCAAGAATAAAGTCGAAATTTCGTGAATAAAGTCGAAATTTCGAGAATAAAGTCGAAATTTCGAGAATAAAGTCGAAATTTTGTGAATAAAGTCGAAATTTCGAGATTAATATTGAAATACAATTTCAAGAATAAAGTCGAAATTTCGTGAATAAAGTCGAAATTTTGAGATTAATGTTGAAGTACAATTTCGAGAAAATAGTCGAAATTTCGAGAATAAAGTCGAAATTTCGTGATTAATGTTGAAATACAATTTCAAGAATAAAGTCGAAATTTTGAGAATAAAGTCGAAATTTCGTGAATAAAGTCGAAATTTCAAGATTAATGTTGAAATACAATTTCAAGAATAAAGTCGAAATTTCGTGAATAAAGTCGAAATTTTGAGAATAAAGTCGAAATTTCGTGAATAAAGTCGAAATTTTGAGATTAATGTTGAAGTACAATTTCGAGAAAATAGTCGAAATTTCGAGAATAAAGTCGAAATTTCGTGAATAAAGTCGAAATTTCGTGATTAATGTTGAAACACAATTTCAAGAATAAAGTCGAAATTTTGAGAATAAAGTCGAAATTTCGTGAATAAAGTCGAAATTTCAAGATTAATGTTGAAATACAATTTCAAGAATAAAGTCGAAATTTCGTGAATAAAGTCGAAATTTCGAGAATAAAGTCGAAATTTCGTGAATAAAGTCGAAATTTTGTGATTAATATTGAAATACAATTTCAAGAATAAAGTCGAAATTTCGTGAATAAAGTCGAAATTTCGAGAATAAAGTCGAAATTTCGAGAATAAAGTCGAAATTTTGTGAATAAAGTCGAAATTTCGAGATTAATATTGAAATACAATTTCAAGAATAAAGTCGAAATTTCGTGAATAAAGTCGAAATTTTGAGAATAAAGTCGAAATTTCGTGAATAAAGTCGAAATTTTGAGATTAATGTTGAAGTACAATTTCGAGAAAATAGTCGAAATTTCGAGAATAAAGTCGAAATTTCGTGATTAATGTTGAAATACAATTTCAAGAATAAAGTCGAAATTTTGAGAATAAAGTCGAAATTTCGTGAATAAAGTCGAAATTTCAAGATTAATGTTGAAATACAATTTCAAGAATAAAGTCGAAATTTCGAGATTAATATTGAAATACAATTTCAAGAATAAAGTCGAAATTTCGTGAATAAAGTCGAAATTTCGAGAATAAAGTCAAAATTTCGAGAATAAAGTTGAAATTGCGTGATTAATGTTGAAATACAATTTCAAGAATAAAGTTGAAATTTCGAGAATAAAGTCGAAATTTCGTGAATAAAGTCGAAATTTCGAGATTAATATTGAAATACAATTTCAAGAATAAAGTCGAAATTTCGAGATTAATGTTGAAGTACAATTTTGAGAAAAAAGTCGAAATTTCAAGAATAAAGTCGAAATTTCGTGAATAAAGTCGAAATTTCGTGATTAATGTTGAAATACAATTTCAAGAATAAAGTGGAAATTTCGAGAATAAAGTCGAAATTTCGTGAATAAAGTCAAAATTTCGTGAATAAAGTCGAAATTTCGAGATTAATATTAAAATAAAATTTCAAGAATAAAGTAAAAATTTCGTGAATAAAGTCGAAATAGTACTTCACCATTATTCTTGCCATTTCAACTTTTTTCTCGAAATTGTACTTCAACATTATTATTATATTATATAAAAATCTTCCTCCTCTAAAATATTTTTTTTTAATTTTTTCCTGCCTGGCCCTAATACTCTTCCGTACCAAACAGACATGTTTCTTCGTCTGAAAACCAAAGGTAAAAACCAGAAGGGAAACTGAAACAGACGGCCTGAAACAATAGTTTGGCTCCAATCCTGCCACTGTTGCCTCCAAGGCTGTTTTTAACGTGCAGACATATTTTCCATTTGTTTCTAGAGAGCCTAGTTTCCTCACAGCGAGAGTGACCTTCTCTCACCCGGAGTCCCTCATTGCATTATTAGCAGGACGGCCCACCCGCTGCTGGTAACGGAAACCCATTGAAACCAGCGAGGGCAGGAAGCCTGCGTCCTCCTCGCCGTGCCAGCTGCTTCCAACTCAATTTATCAGCCTGTTCCTTTGGGCAAATTTAATTTGAAGGAGATATAAAACAATATAATCCAGCAAACGATGCAGCCACTTATAATGACTGGAAGTATACGAATAAGTGGATTTTCTTATTATTCTTTTATAATGTCTCCAGGTGCATGTGAACTTTTTACCAGCTGAATAAAACTGTGATGTAAGAAAATGCTGATATTGACCGGGCACTGACAGTGAAAGGTCTATTTTCCCTGACATGCCGTTGACCTGAATACAGTCAACGGAGATTCAGCGAACCTTAAATCATGATCATGAAACCTTAAATTTACCAGTAAAATCAGTGGGCATTGCCAACAGCCCACTGATTTTCTTAACCTTTTGTTGTCCCCTATTAAGATCTATTCTTCTGGAGATTTGGGGCCAATCCCAATACACCCCCTACTTTCTACCACAAGCCCTAAAAATAGGTAGGGTCCTTGTAATGTTCCCTAGGGATTGGGACACCACTTGCTACGTCACTGCGTGGTTTACGTTCGGGTACGTAAGCGACTGCGTAGTTACGTTTGCACATACGTCACACCATATCAGGAAGCCCAGAGATAAAAGCTGTTTTAATTTCAGCTGTAGCGCTGTTAATATGCCACTCTATCAAGTTTTAATATTTTTTCAGGCGTAAAAGTAACCGTTAAGATCCCCAACCTGGGCTCAGTTTATCCAAATAAACTGTTAAGAAATTTTCTCCGATGTTTTCGGAATGAGAAGAGCCGCCGGTTCGGGAGCTGATTTATGGTTCCGCGTTAAATCGATGCAGAGCCTACGCCGTAGGTTACGCGGCGACGTGCACCGTACAGTGCGCGTCACCGCGTAACTTACGCCGTAGGCTCTGTGTTGCCTTTATTCTGGCGAGATCTGAAAAGACTTCGCAACAACGAGCAAGCGAGTGATTCTGTACATTCACTGAGTGAATATTATGAAAGTAAAATATATATTTCTCGCTAGAAATGTAATCAAAACGCATTTTTATGCAGAAACTAACTCAAAATATTGATTTTATTCACTAAAAATTAGAAATGTCCGCCATGTTTTTTTGTTTGATTCAGTCTGCAAATGATGACGTAAAGCATTCTGGGAAATTTTCTCAGGCCCTCGCTCGGCGAGTCAGAATCTGAAATCCCTCGCTGTGAAGGGCTAGATTCATACACACTAGCCCTCGTTATGTCCACTAGCCCTCGTTATGTCCACTAGCCCTACATGCAAAGAGGAATTGGGACACCACTACCCTCACGGGAAGGAATTTAGGGGTAGGGCTGAAAAGTAGGACTAGGGGCCGTTGGGACTGGTCCTTCTTTGGCCAAAACAAAAAAAAGTCCTCAACTTCCAAAGGAAACAACTTGTTTGTTTGTGTCTTAATTAAAGTGCTGTGAAAGAAATGTATTTAAAAGGCACTCTATGTAGTAGCACGTTGGTAACCACACAGTTTCATATAGATCTCTTGTGTTGACGAAAAAGCTACTGACAAAACTTTGCTAACGAGTCTGGCAACAGTCTGATGTTTCTTGTAATATCACTTTGATCCAGTAGAGGTGCACTTCCTTGTGTCTCATGTCAGTGGCTGAGACATGACTTTTCGTGTGATTATGCAGCCTCAATGTGGTCAGAAGGTGATATTGAGGATGTCTTTATTATCAGTTGTTGGTGTCGGGCTGGTCATCGGTTGGGTGTATCCTCCCTCTTCGGCAGCAGGTAAAACTCTACACCCAGAAAATGGATGGATAGACAGACTGAGGTTAAGACGAAGCAAATCCATATACTGTAGCGAGATTCTTGGCTTTGAAAGACACCAATAATGAGTGATTTATTCTTGTGTGGAACCGACAACGTACGTGTGTTGGCAGAGCTGAGCGCCCCCTGCTCTGCTGGAGCTTGACTTGCTCATCCCCAGAATCGTAACTATAAGGGTTTGATTTGGAATGCAAGAAATGTGACTGGTCTCTTTGTGGCCTTGTTTTCCCTTCTACGCATTTCCCATTACTACTAATTCTGTATAATTTCAAGCAAGATGGAATGATTGCTTGTCGGTAAAAGTTAGTCTTGCTCAACATTTCTCAGTTGCAACTCAGATGGGAAGTAAGATAAGATAAGATAAGATAGGATACACTTTATTTAAGTGCTTCATTTTCTCCATTGTTACCCGAACAAAATAAAGCAAGTAGACAAAATGAAGCTCAGCACTTGCAGTCAGAATAGAGCAGGAAAAAAAAGTGCTTTTGGCAAGTTATCAACCACCTAAACTCATACCTTTTGGATTCATGCTTTACATCCATCCATCCATCCTTCCATCCATCCATCCATCTCCTATCTAGGTTGGTGAGGATCTGCTCGTGGTGACCCCGGCTCTTTTCAGGTGAAATGCAGAACTACGCCCCGGTCTGGTCACCAGTCTATCGCAGGGTCACATATAGACAAAGATCAACACAGTGACTGCTATGGAAAACTAGTCAACCTGACATGCATGTTTTTGGACTGAAGGAGGAAACCAGAGCACCTGGAGAAAACCCACGCAAGCCCAAGGAGAACATGCAAACTCCACGCAGAAACACTCCTGGCGGGATTCAACAGGAACTTTCTGAGGCCACAGCGCTAACACGGATGATAAAACCATTTTTACTATTGTCCGCTTGGATGCTCCCCCCCATCTACACGACACCGTTCACTGTAAAACAATCCCGCTGTTTTTCCTGAAGTCCCTGAATGTTACGTGTGTCCACAATCCTTCCACAGCCATGTAGAGCTGCATCGCTCCAGCAAATAATACAGTTCCTTTAAACCAGGGGTGTCAAATGTGCGGCCCGTGGGCTGCATGCGGCCCGAGAGAGATTTTCATGCGGCCCGTGAGAAGTTTCCAACGTAAAAAAATGCAATGTTAATTTACTGAAAAGGAAGGCATAAATAATTGCCATGAATCGCAGCATATCCGATAATATATTTCTTCTACAAATCCATCGTTATTCCACAAATAGAGCAGTTTTTGACATTTTTTTAGTTTTCTAGAATGCATTTGACGATTCTATTTCTTTGTAGACGGTCGTTTATTTTTATTAACTGACTACTATTATATATTTTCGCAGGAAAAATATCACTGTTAAAAAAGATGATAGAAGATATTTATTCTGAGAATTTCAGTTTTGAATACGAGTGATGACTTTTTCGGCACACTGGCGTAAATATCCGCGCCAATTTTTAAAAATAAAAACACTTAATTGTACTGGAAAAATCTCTAAATCACAAAGAAACACTATCGGATGTAATAAGAAAGATTTAGCTTTTAATTAAATTTCCTATAAAAAAGCGAAATATAAAAAGAAACATACTTGTTTCTGTTTATCTTTGTAAAATGATATTAAAAGTATCTTACATAATTTGAAAAAAAACGAGAAATTTCAAGAAAAGATCCTGAAGAAATATATTTTACATAATTATAGTGTAAACAAAGTGCATATTTCCTTTAAAATTAACTAAACCGATATTGGATTAGATAACAATAGTAAAAAAAAAGAATTAGAAAAAAAAAAATTTGCACTGTTTTTGTTATTTTGAGCGTCCGGCCCGCGAGAAAAAAATTGGTCAAATCCGGCCCGCCAAGCAAAATGAGTTCGACACCCCTCCTTTAAACCACTTCAACTGTACGTGTTTGAGAACTTTCCCTCAGCAGCTAAATCACGTTTGGATAATTTCTCTCACTTTTTCCTCCTTGTGGAAAAACATGTTACTTCCTCTCAAGTAAATAAGTGTGTTGTAAGTGTGCTGTATTTACGTTCAGCACAGCTCTTATTTCACTAAATACACTCATGCGTCTCCATTCTCTGACTAAACACGAAACAGACGTGTATACAGGGGCGCCACTAGGCCCTTTTTGGGGGGGCTTGAGCCCCCCCAAAAGAGGTCTCAGCCCCCCCCAAAAAATTGAGACAATTTTTTTTTTCCCCCTTACATTTTCTCAGATTTATTGGTGTCTTTCTAGTCACACAATTGAATAGTCAGTGTTTCCAATACACTGATCTATTTGTGGTAGTAGGTACACCCTAAATAGATTTTGACCCCCACAAATACTGCCACATATTAATTTCAACTAGTTGACTGCAAACTCCTGCTTTAGCTTACAGTATATTATTATCTTGTCGGAATAATATTCTAGCCAATAAGTTAGGAAGTTCCATTTGATTTGATTTAATTTTACTTTTGTTTTGCCTACAAAGCAAAATGTTACTTTACTTGAGTCTCCCCTGAAGTGATTTTGGTATTATTTATGCAAGCAAAATTCTACCATAACCTGTATGCAGAATATATATAGGGAAACAATTATTTTTTCATCGCTGTAAAACCACAGAACAGTAAAGAAGATATTGATGTGTATAAGTCTTCATAGATCTAGTCTCTTCATTTTGACCTCAAAGTGCACACGATTGATCCATTTTTACTTAAAATCTACGAATTTTTCTTACGGGGGGGCATGCCCCCGGACCCCCCTAGGGGTTCTGTGGTCCATGAACTTTGGGGAGGCTGAGCCCCCCCAAAGTTCTGATGCTAAAATCGCCCCTGCGTGTATATATACGTTTCTGAGATTGCTGTTGTTTAAGTAACCACACCTCATCACGGTTATGTAAAAGCTGCAAACACAAGAAGTCGGATAATGATAATAAGAAAAATATGACCCTGTCGTCTTTGGAATAACAAACATCTTTTTCTTTGTCAAACAAAAACACAACCTATACACTTTCAACACAAGGCCGGCTTATACGAACTTCCTGAATGTCCGACATGTTGTCATATCCTGTAACGAAGTGAGCGAAGACAGAAAAAATTCGATTCAGGATCAGGAGCTTCGCAGCTGCTTCATAAAAGCCTCCCAACATCTTCTAACTCTTGTTTTAATTAATTGTTCAAGCAAAAGCTGGAAATCAACTATTCTAACAAGGGCTTCAGTCATCACTGAGAAGGCATAACTTTCACACGAGGATGACATTATACCCCACTTTCCGTGTGAGCTTCATTCAAACAAGGCACTAAATCATCAATCTTTCTCAGATGTGCGTCCAAGAAATCCAGGAAACGTAAGTGATAAAAAAAGGAAGGGTAGTTTGAAAGCTATTAGTATACGGGATGAAAAAGGAGAAGAGACAAACATGTGCTATTAATGACCAACATCTGTGATGTCAAGAAGATGTTGCTATCCGAGCCTTAAATATGAATCAGAGCCACGTGTGGTGCAGCGGGTAGGCAGCCCGGAGTTCAGCCAAACCGTGCCTGGCACTTTGTACCGGGCATGCGAAACAAGCACGGTCTGTTGAAAACATCCCACTTAACACGGGACCAGCTGCTTGCCAATCGTATTCTAAACAGACAAGAGGGTTTGGTAAACTGTTATTCACACAAGTCATGTTTCCAGACCCTTCTCCTCCTCTGGCCGTCACTGCTTTGCTCTGAAAGCAGATCCAGATCCCCTTCTGTCCCTTGTTTGCAGGAAAGTGTAATTCGAAAGGATTTGGTGTCTGTTAAAGTGAAAAGCTCACAGATCTGTGACCTACAACACCAATCTTAACTGGTTCTAAAACATATAATTTATGACTGTGGTATTATCTTTATCTTTATCTTTATCTGACATAAAGGAAGAAAAACATCCCATGGGCAATACTAAGTACCCCAGTGATTCAGTGTGTTTAGCAGCAGCGTCATCATCAGCCGCACATCATTCAGTACGTTTACATGCAGCAAAGAGATGGAGCCAAATCAAGGCCAAAAGTTTTTCTAATTTGAAAATAAAATTTGAACCTAAAAATTCTTTTTTACAGTTTCAATTTTTTTTTTCGGTATCAGATCTTTATTTCAGTTTCAGATCTTTTTTTCAGTTTCACTTCTTTTTTTTTAGTTTCAAATCTTTTTTTTTCAATTTCAAATTTTTTTTTCAGTTTCAAAATTTTGGCCCCGATGTGGCGTGGGGGGCGTAGCATCAACTGAGAGTGGCGTGGCATCATGAGTGACAGCATAAGAGAGAAGGCGGGGGACGTTCCTCAGTCACGCCACATCGGGGCCAAAAGTCTGAAACTGAAAAAAAAATTTGAAACTGAAAAAAAAAGATCTGAAACTGAAAAAAAAAGATCTGAAACTGAAAAAAAAGAAGTGAAACTGATAAAAAAGATGTGAAACTGAAATAAAAAGTTCTGAAACTGAAAAAAAAGATCTGATACCGAAAAAAAAATCGAAACTGTAAAAAAAAAAAATTCAGGTGACTCCGTAACGCTATGTGGCGCTGTAACCATGGTAACCATGGTAACCATTTCAACAAAGAGCAACCTCCGGTTGACCTCCACTTAACAAGAAAAGATGTCGTACAACGACCTGGTCTGATTTGTTGTTCCGAGTTTCTTCCCTTTGCTGCCACTAACCTTGCGAGAGGCGCAAAAGGCACAATAACCCTTTTTAAAAATTATTATATTATAAAACGGGAAATTTACGGGAAAATACTAATACGGGAGGAAGGCGGGAAAGAGGGGTAAAGAATTCTAGTTGTCAGAATAATCACATTATTGGTTCCATATTATGTTCTTTGCAAATATAATCATGACTACTTTCATTAAACTGTGTTTTAGGTACTTTGATTTATAAACAGTCACACCGGGTTCATTTTGACCCAGGAAAACAGCTGTGATTGGTTTTAAATCAGTATTCTGATTAAACCTGATCAGTGTGTTATAATATAAACGCATTTTCATTAAAGTCAGACAATAATGCCCAAAAAAGTACTGTAAAGTGGGAATGCAGTTGGATAATAATACATTTAACACAGAATTAGGTTATAATTCATGTCAGTGGTTCCCAACCTTTTTTCCTTGTTTCCCCTCCTACTTGTGTCTAAGACCAGCAGGCCCCCCGACCCGTACGTACTGGCACCAAAATAGTCTTTAATTGAAGAAATGAACATTAATTATGTTTTTTTGATACATTTCTCTTTGGTTTACTCTGTATACATATGACTTTGTTTTTCTCCAATGTCACCAATGTATAAAATACGCACAAAAGGACATAAAAGGACATAAAAATATTTCTGAAAAATGTCTCTTAATATGAGACCAACATTTTTTAACATTTTTCCTTTAACAACCTGTCGGAGTAGATTAAATGTTAAGTAATGATATAATAATAAGGAATGAAATAATTTCCTGTGTTTGTCACCAGTGTATAAAAAACAAAAGATATTCAAGACATTCATAAATGATTCCTAACAATGTCTTATGAATGATTCATTCGCAAATATAATTTTTACAACTGCATAATTTCAAAGCAGACAAAGTTTCGCGCCCCCCCCCCAGAGATCTCTGGCGCCCCCCCAGGGGGGGCCCGGACCCCAGGTTGGGAGACACTGATTCATGTAATGTGTTATTGGTAGGGAAACATAACATGAGCATAAGTTACATTGAATAACCCCTCACCCCCGCACACTTGGGGGTTAAATGTAAATGTACAGTTAAATCGTTATTTAGCAGACGCTTTTATCCAAAGCGACGTGCATAACATTACAAAACATACAGAACAAAACATTCTTTGAACAAAGGCAACAAGTTTTAGCAACTAAGTTAGCAACTCACCGTTATTTTGATCTGCTCCGGTGCCGGAGCCTCCGCCCTCCGTCCTCCTTTCACTTCCGGGAGAATGCCCCAGAGGAAATTCTCGAGCATGCGCAGATACATGACGTTAACATTCCGACTGCGAATGGGTTATCTAGGTGCTGCAACCCAATTACTAAATGTCCGACATAGGTCCGAACTAGATCGGGTTCAGGTGTTTATATTGCAGTTTAAAAGTCCGAACGATGTCTTATAGGATCAGAAACACGATTGAACTGCTGCATGTAAACGTACTGAGTGTGTTTAGCAGCAGTGTCATCATCAGCCTCACATGACTGTGGATGATTTGGGACAGTTCCTATTCTTTGCAACTAAACTTCATTTTACTGAGGTTTAGGGGCATTTGCATGTGTTCACATTGCATCGCCGCAGCATTTCAGTGGTGTTAAGGTTTTAACTCTGTCATGCTAAAACCTTAATTCAGCCATTCTGATGTAGATTTGCTGGTGTGGTTCAGATCATTTGTCGTGTTTTTGGAGTGTTTTCAACCAGGCTTCAGCTGCTGGTCAGATGACCTCACATTTGCATTTAGATTACTCCAGTATTCAGATGAGTTCATGGTCAAAAACAGAAAAGTGTCAACTGACTGCAAAACAGCCCCTAATCATCACCACTCTGCTGTCGTCCCTGACAGTCAGTACGGCTGTTTCTGCTGAAATAATGATTGGGGTTTGCTGAGGTGGAGTTTTGCAAATCTCAGCGGTGCCTCTTTGCTCCTTTTCCTTCATCCATCTCATTCATCCCACCCATTGGTCGAGTCCTCTTCCAACTGTGCTGTCGTAGACTTGAAGATTTAACAAACTTATCGAGGACTGTAGGGTCTGAAATGTAGCTCTTGGGTTTGTTTCTTTTCTTTTTCTATTTCTTTGATAATTGCACACCTGATGTCGGGGTATATTTGCTGGGGCGTCCACTCCTGGGATCAGAAGAAACTGTCTCTAATGTTTCCTGTTTCTGAATAATCTTTGTCACTTATGTTGAACTTCAAGTTCTTAGAAATGGGTTTTCTAACCTCTTGCAGACTGATGTGCAGAAAAAAAACTGCTTCTCCAAGACTGCAGCTCATATCTATCATAAGCAATATGAATGTCTTGACACACAATATATATGCAGATTGTCGGAGGTTGTATTTGTTTTATCCTGAGACCCGCTATGATCAGATGATTTTTATCATCCTTATAATTATTACAGATTTTTGCAGATATTGTGTCACATCAGATAATAATCTACTCAAAGTGGTTGGCTGCAATGATAAACACTTTGGGCCAGTTCCAATCCCCCCCTAGCTCAACTTGTCAGCCCTACCCCTAAATTTTGCGCGTTCCCGTGAGGGTAGTGGTGTCCCAATTCCTCTTTGCACCTAGGGTTAGTGGGGAAAACGAGGGCTAGTGTGTATGAATCTAGCCCTTCTCAGCGAGGGATTTCAGATGCTGACTCACCGCCCGAGGGCTAGAAACATTTCCCAGAATGCTTTACGTCATCATTTGCAGACTGAATCAAACAAAAAAACATGGCGGACAATATTTTGAGTTAGTTTCTGCATAAAAATGCGTTTTGGTTACATTTCTAGCGAGAAATATATATTTTACTTTCATAATATTCACTCAGTGAATGTACATAATCACTCGCTTGGTCGTTGTTGCGAAGTCTTTTCAGACCTCGCCGGAATAAAGGCTGATTTATGGTTCTGCGTTACACCAACGCAGAGCCTACGCCGTACGGTGCGCATCGCCGCGTAACCTACGCCGTGACCTACTGTACGCCGTAGGCCAGGGGTCGGCAAGTAAGTTTGGCCTCGGGCCAAATTTTTTCGGAGCAACTGAATGGTGGGCCAGAACATCACATCAATCAGGCGAAGCATGTTTTTTTTTCTACTAAACAAAACTTTTTTCCCCTTATCTATAGGCTACTAGTATTATTATACTATTATATCTTGTACAAAAAAGTAATTTAAGAAAGTCATTAGTTTAAATAAAGTAACTTGAATTTGCTACAGACTGTTATTATTTACTGCTTTAGCGCTACTCTGTGGCTCCGTTATGAAACCGCTTATAAGTAACTTGGTGATAATATTATTTTCTGCCAAGCTACTAACAAATGCAGTCCTTCTTTAAAATACACAGAACGACATTAAACACATGAAAAAACCCATGACGCACCTATGAACAGTAGCACAGGGGACAGTCACGGAGCAGCAGCTCTCTGTGTCTCCTGAAGCGAGTGAGAGGATATGCAAATGAGGCGGATTTTCCAACGTATTTTTAGACATATAATGGACGTTTACCATTTAAAAGACCAACAGCAAAACTCAAGGTAAGTTATCAGTTGTATTTTTCACAGTTTAAACCACAACAAATCACTTGTATACGTCTTACCATTTCAACAGCTTCAGGAGTTTTGCCGGCAGTCTGTGCCTACGTCACTCCTGAATATTTGTGTGCACCTCTAATTAAGGGAACAGGGAACTACAGGGAACTATACAGAATTGTGTGCGTCCGGAATCATGAAGATTCTACTTTTATTTTATTTTATCTTTTCTAAATAAAGGCTTTGAATTCTCTATGAAATTGTCGTTTTTGTGATAGTAAATAATAAAAAAAAAATAAAATTATTTTTTTTTTAATCAGATTTTCAATGTCATCTGGCGGGCCAGATATTATTGGAGAGGGGCCAATTTTGGCCCGTGGGCCGCCAGTTGCCGACCACTGCCGTAGGCTCTGCGTCGATTTAACGCAGAACCATAAATCGCCGGCGGCTCCCGAAAACATCGCAGCAAATTTCTTAACAGGCGTTATTTGGATAAACTGAGCCCAGGTTGGGGATCTTAACGGTTACTTTTACGCCTGAAAAAATATTAAAACGTAATAAAGTGGCATATTAACAGCGCTACAGTGGAAATTAAAACAGCTTTTATCTCTGGGCTTCCTGATATGGTGTGACGTTTGTGCAAACGTAACTACGCAGTCCCTTACGTACTCGAACGTAAACCACGCAGTGACGTAGCAAGTGGTTCCCAATCCCTAGGGAACATTACAAGGGCCCTACGCCTGTGGCTTCATTTTTAGGGCTAGTGGTAGAAAGTAGGGGGGGGATTGGGATTGGCCCTTTGTGGTTGTATCAGCATGAACATGTATATGAACATCTTTTGTACATTGTAACGCTCCCTTTAGCCTCTGAACCCCAAAAATCCTTCTTAAGAAATTCCTCCGGTTGACAGTTGACATCATCTAGATTTATAATCAACATCTGGTTCTTTTATCTCTATCATTATACCTTCATGTCAGAGATATAACCATTATGTCCTTTTTTTGAAAGCTTGCCATAACTCCTTTTAACTTAAGATACAGGATCTTTGAATCTTCCTCCAAATCTTCATACAAAAATGCTCGTAAAACTCCTGCTGCATCTGTTTTTCACGCAGAGAGTGTGGTTTCACATAGATATATTGCAGTTTTATGTCCAACATGTCTTAAGGTTTCATTCGCTGCAGACGATGGCAAATGGTTACCCAGATGGCAACATGTCCAAATTTGGATATATTGACCCCAGGATGAGAATAGATGGCTAAACTCCACATAATCTGAAAGACATGACCAAAAACTGCATTTTCTTTTGCCATTTGAGCACTTGCTGTAAAATGTGAAAGCTGGGCCAGAGTCCGGCCCAGTTCATCCTCTTTGGACCATGTCTGACCCACATAACACTTGCCAGGGACTTAGTTGAACCAAATAAAAGCCCAGATTCGGCCCAAATGTATCCACCGCCGGGGTTTGGAGGGGATAAAGTTGCTTCAAGACAGAAAGTCAGAGACAAACATCTGCCTCAACTTTTTACCATAAAGTGTCAACAGGACCTTGATGGTTCATTTCTCCTACTGAAATCCAATCTGTTTCGAATGAACTCAGTGCCACGACAACAGAATTGCTCAGCGCTATTAAAATGGACATTTACGCGCTGAGAGCATGCAGCAGAAAAATAGAAAAATACAAGATGTCTCTCTTGGACGATGATGGAGTTCGTGTTTGTGAGTTTCTGACTGACTCTCATTGCAGATGGCATTCAGGAACGTAATTATTCTTTTCATTAGGGCCCGAGCACTTAAAGTGCGAAGGCCCTATTGTATCTGTAGGAATTTTTCTTTCTTTCTTGTTTCTTTCTTTTGACGAAAGGAGGGCCTTTTTGTCCCCCTAAACGTGCCCAAAAAGTCGCCAAATTTTGCACGCAAGCCAGGCTTGGCGAAAAATTTGATATTTAATAGTTTGCATTAATGGGCGTGGCAAAATGGCTCAACAGCGGCCCCTAGAAAACTTTATGCCTCAAGACCCACAATACGGTTTGACGTACATGCACGAAAATCGGTACACACCTGTATCATGTCGCAACTTAAAGAAAAGTCTCTTGGCGCCATGGCCGAAACTGAACAGGAAGTCGGCCATTTTGAACATTCTGAATTAATCGCGTAATTTTGGAGCAATTTATGCCATTCCTTCGGCAGTTAATACGGCCCGAACCATAACGTGCACCCAGGTGTATTATACATCAAAATGTGCGTCTCCATCTTGCGACTACGCGCATTACTTTTCTCTTTCAAAAGTTTTACCGTGGCGACGCTAGACGCCAAAAAGCGCACCCCCCCTTCACCTTATTGGTCCATATTTGATAGTTCCCCAAAAGTCACCAAATTTTGCATGCAAGCCAGGCCTGGGGATAAATTTGATATTTCATGGTTTGCATTAATGGGCGTGGCCTAATGGCTCAACAGCGCCCCCTAGAAAACATTTCTCTGCCATAACTTTTGAAAGGTTTGACATAAAGAGTCGTGGGTGGTGTCATTTCTGATATGCTTATGGGGGACGGTGGCCGTGAGTGCGAGGGCCCGTTCATCGCTGCTTGCAGCTTTAATTTAGTCTTACTACACTAACTACCCAAAATAAGAAAACATACTCCATTTCGCTTATGTTTTTATTTTATTTTTTTTAGGTTAAAAGTACTTCAGTGTTTCCAAATGGCTTTTCCCACGGTTAAAGACAGTTTAAACGTTTTATGATGTTTCTAAAAGACGAAGCAGAAAATAGTTGATGTTTAGAGCGAACTGGTCGAGGGGAAAAAACAGCCAAGTTGGAAAGAAAATCAAATGATGGACCTTAATATGCTACAACAAACACTAATGTAGAACCTTCACAATGAAAACTGCCAACATGTGCAGCTGCACTGAGTTCGAATGAAGCCATGAGTTGGGAGGATTACTCCAATTGCTCTGGCGAAGCTGCCTTGTGGCCAGACTAATGTCTTTCAACTGTATGACGTGGAACTGAAAAGCACACACACGTTCTCGGTAAATCCATATTTTTCTTGCTGAGTGAAATGCGGCCAGAGGTACGCCATTGTAAATCAAGACCCTCACAGAAGATCAAGGTGTTCAATTAATACATCATGACATGCCAGAGATTGTCTGTCTGGGTCTGTGGAGAGCAACCGAACCCCTTTTACTGCCGAGGGACATTCCAATCAAAACTAAGAGCAGGCTATTTAGTCTAAAGATCATATGGCATACCCTATAATCATCTCTAAAACTCATCAAACCCAAACATTATCTAAGTTCTTATTTGATATTCAGTATTTTAATCCCCTGCTCTGTCTGCTTTTGTCCAAACTGGTTTCATATTAACACAAAAAACAGAGCTTTTATACTAATAGACATGATCGGTGCAACAGTATGTTGGTTTTTTTTTTTAAGTGGGAAATTTCTGGCCTCTATTGCATTTTTTTAAACTGCAGATGAGGCCATAGATGGTAGAAAAATAACTTGACAAACTATCTTTGACATCACCCACAGGCTTTTATGAACAGTTGGTTTGTTTTTTTGTTTTTTTTATAAATGTGTGTGGTTGATGCCATGTTGGTAGAAAGTGACTCCACCCAGCCCCAGTTAATTAAAAATTAGACAAATGTTAACCAACAAGCCCATGTAACCGCAGTCATGGCAAGTTAGTCATTTTACTGTGATTTAAAGGGGACCTATTATGGCGTATAATACCTATTTTATACAGGACTTGAATGTCTTAAAAACAAGCTTTTGATTGTTTTTGCTAAATAAATGAAAAATTCAGCCTCTGAGCCATGTCTTTATCTTCCCATTCTCTAACCTCATTATCTATGCGGGATTCTGAGTGGGCGGGGCTATGATAATGAGGCATGTAGCACCCTATAATGTAATAATTTCCTGAAAATGTAAAAACGCCTGAAAACGTAATAAAATTTGCACTTAACTCAATCGAAAATGTAATAAAATCCAATAATGTAATAAAATATCTGACTGATATTGTAATAACATTTTTACCAATAATGTAATACCTTATTACATTATTGGGAATTTATTACATTTTCAGGTGGGTCTTTTCTTTTCTTCCAAAACTGATAATGTAATACTTGACAAATAATGTAATAATTTTCAGTCAGAGTTTAATATTTTGTGTTTTAAGTATCTAAGAATGTTATATACGCTGGATTTGAAACACCAGAATGACTATTGGGTTAAATTGCAGACTTTGAGTACCATGTAATAAATTCCCAATAACGTAATAAGGTATTACATTATTGGTAAAAAATATTATTACAATATCCGTCAGGATATTTTATTACATTATTGGGGAAGTTATTACGTTATTGGGTTTTATTAAATGTTTTGATTGAGTTAAGTGCAAATTTTATTACATTTTCAGGAAATTATTACATTATAAGGTGCTACAAGGCTCTGTGCTGATTGGCTGCCTGAATGAAGCGATACGCCACTACGAAAAAATGTCAGAAGCTCCGGCCGACGGAGTTGTTGTGGCCGTGGTTTCACGCATCGCTCCTGCCGTTACGTAACGACAGGAGCAGAATCTTATTGGCTCGTAAAAGTCACACGACACTGGACGGATCATCCGGGCGGCTGTACAGACACTGCAGAATTTGGTTGCTTTCCTCCTTCTCTGAGTTGGCAGGCTGAGGGGAGACCACTTTAAATATGTTAAAGCAAGAAAAAAAGGGGTTTTTCATAATAGGTCAACTTTAACTCACACTGAATCCTGATTATTACTAATAAATGTTTACATTCCTTCCGATCAAATTCGGCCGTTATCCTTATTTCTGATTTGAAATGTGTAATGCTGGAACCAAAACAAAGACGTGCCAGAGTTCAAATGGTGATCTACTGTCACTGGAACTAGTTGACACCCGTCCCAGCAGAGGTCAAGGTAAAGTTGGCTAGTCAACTATTAACTAGCAGATAATCGATCTGGAAAGATCCAGACCAACATGGAAGATTCCTCAGCTGGAAGAGCTGGCTGTTTCCAGCTGTTTCCAGCTGTTTCCAGGGCTAGCGGCTGACAAGCTCGATGTCGTTCTTTGGTTAGACCCCCACTAGCGATCACTGGCCGTGGGAACAGCTAGCTACTTCCTGTTCCTCAGCTAAGCTTTGTCCTTGGAAACTTCCAGGCTGACCCCAAGCTGGTCGTGGTGGTCTTTTGAGGACATTTAACAATGCAAGGAGCCATATTATCTTTACAATGAGTGTGATTTATGCTGTCAGGTCTGTCTTCACAGCTCAGATGTCACGTTCACCAAAAACGCTAAGCAGTAAAAAGCTAAAGTAGTGGCACCAGCCATTAATATTGTAACCTGCAAACAGCTGCCGGCCGAAAAACAGAAAATAAAATCCAAATTTGTGGCTTTACTTAATTTCACCAGATAATCAGTACTGGAGATGAGGGGGGATGAAGGGGGGACGGCATCCGTCCTGAAATAAAAACGGTCAAAATCACCCCCCCCTGTAAAACTGCCATCCCTTATGTCATTTCATCAATGAATGTGGTTTTACTTCTATTTCAACATTTAGAGTCATCACCAGAAAAACAACAATTTTCACCTGTTTCAAGTAAATTTTCACTTGAAATAAGTAGGAAAATCTGCCAGTGGGACAAGATTTATCTTCTCATTACAAGCAAGAATATCTTTTTCCACTGGCAGATTTTTCTACTTATTTCAAGTGAAAATCTACTTGAAACAGGTGAAAATTGTTGTTTTTTCCAGTGATGAGTCTTGTTTTAAGTGTAATAAGATGTTTTTACTAAAATGAGACATTTTAACTAGAAATAAGACGAATATTCTTGTTAAGATTTAGAGTTTTTGCAGTGATCCATTTTACTTATCCTGTGAAGGACAGAGTCATATTCATAAGTTCAGAAAAGTGTTTTTTATTGTTGTGTTTTGATGTATTTGATGTAAGCCCAGTGGATATTTAAAGCTTACAGAAGGCTGCATTTAACTGCTGCTATGTCATTCCTGCAGTATTTCTGCAGGTGTTTTGGTCACTGCTATTATTTGTAATATATTATATTATTTGTAATCAGCACAAATTATCTGTCCCCATATGATAAAATATACCATCCCCCCTGATTTTCTTTTTTTACAACTCGAGTACTGCAGATAATGTATAGAACATTTCAGTTGTCATGAATGTGAAATGTAGCAGTGGAGTTCGACATTGTTCATTTTTGGTACCAGGCTGTAAATATGCTTAGATCTGCTGTGAAGACCTTTTTAAAATGGTTTTTATCTCCACCTGCCTTGAACACAGCATATCCCTGCCAGTTTACCTTATATGCACGAAGAAGCAGCGTTTTTGACGACAGCTCGACGGTGCTGGAGAGCAGAAACCAGGGAAACTTATCACACGGACAAACTGAGTCTGAATTCCTGTCCCTCATATTCAGCAACCACATTTATTAAAGTGATCCAGCATGAAAAAAACTCTTGCTGCTACCACATGCGGTGGCGTAAGTCCAATGCAAACACTCCCACCGGTGTGTATACCAAGACAGATGAACATAGGGACGCAGGGCCTGGCTAGCACCACGTAGTTCTCCTGGTATTTATTTTCACAGTTCAAAGCACTGGCAGCAGCCCACTTAGTGTCTGCAGTCCACTCCAATCCATCCCCATTGCCACAATGAAGCTTTGCAGCCCACAAAGTCATATGCCGTAGCTTGTGCCAGGTTTTAAACTCCACATCTGCAGTACCCCGAGAAACGGGGAAGCAGAATCCCCATGGAGGAGAGTTTCTGAGGTTTAAGACCAGGGGGTAAAAGGGATTCCTTTGAAACCACACTTTGCTGTGGGTTGAACGACTGCTTTGTGCAGCTTGACGTGATCACAGAAGCCACATTAAAGGACAAGGTTTGTTATTCACTAGAGCATTGATAAGTAATGTCTCTCAGGCCGCGGGTTCTGAGCGCTGAACTTTGGTGCTCTTGGCTGTGAAGTTTATCGGTGTACTAACTGTATACGCTCGTAACCACCCACACTGCTCTATAAAGGCTGTGTGATATTGTATGATATACAAGCTACTGTATGGAATCAGGGAGGATGCTGGGATATGTGTGGATGCAGATGTGAGTGAGTCAGAAGTGTTTCATGTTTTCTTAAGGATTCTTTTGCTGTCTGGGAATTCATAAGCTTGATCCCACCAAGAAGTCGGAATATCTGACATATTGAGAAAAAAAAAAAGATGAAGCTGAGGTCGAGCTATGGGGAAAGTGGTGTGAACAGAAAACCTCTGTAGGAAAAGGAAAGGAACACCTTTTCCATCCGTTGATGCCTCAGTCTTTGTGCAGTGTTGCAAGTAACAATCAGGGATCAATATAATCTTTACCAAATCTCAAGTTTAAAGCAGCACTATGTAACTTTTCCACCTTAATCTAATATTTCCAGAGTCATTGTGATGGAACATCAACTTCCAACAGGTTTAATGAACCTCTGTCATGGTCTGATGGGTCTGTATCGCCTTCACTGGCACTATGTAACTTTGAGGAGCATGGTAGGAACCCTTCCACACTAAAAAACTACACATTTTTACGGCTTTGACTGCTTTACGGCATACGTCACTTCCCCCTCCTTCCCGATTCGTAGTCCAGACCAAAGCTGGGCGGGGCGTGGAGCGCAGAGCTCAGCAGAAGCTGGTGTCATGGCCGAAGCAGCGGAAAAACCAAAGAAAATAAAAGTTTTAACGGAGAAGGCGAAAAAAAGAAAGCGGGAGAGTAACAAGCTAAATGCCAAACGGGAAAAAAAATAAATAAAAAATGCCCGGACAAGAATAAACCTTGGCCCGGCGTAAGCTGAGGGATGTCCGACAAGAGAGACAGAATTGTTATGATACAAATGTAAATGTAGAGTTCTATGTTCAATAAGAATCAAAACTAGAAAATTTCAGGAAATTTTGATATGGGCATGCTCTACTGCCCATTCGTCCCCTCTTGCTGCTTTGGTTTGGGGCTGTAGTGGTTGTGTTTGGGGTGGTTCTATGTCAGTTTGAGGTGTTTAGGGTTGTATTGCATTCATTTTGACTGAGAAAAGTAATGCCCATCGAGGCACGATGGAGACGCATGTAACGATGTATGCCATGCATGGGTGCAATGTTTTCACATACAGGGGATTCGTCTTGGGTTCTAGTTTTTTTCCTGAGAACTGTAAAATTGTGCAGGGCTGATCTGCAAAATATAAGGAATGGGCATTCAGTTATTCACAGGTTATAAAGTATTTTTTTATTTTGTCAGTAAGTATGTTGGACTACTAATTTATGACGAAGTCCCTCTATAAAACGTGACAGGAAAAAGGTGCAGAGCGTATGAGTTTGTAGGGCGCATTATCTCGCTGAAACAACGTAATAAAACCAAGTTGAACTTAGTGATTTTCAACATCGTCATATTATATTGTTTTGCCAAAAATAGATACATTACCTCTTCGCTATCCATCCTGCAAACGACCACTGAAAACAGAAAAGTAGTTTTGAAAGTCCGTCCCGTCTTCTCTCATTCACTATCAAAACAAATGCAGCGACGGGGACAGGAGTTTTCCGGCAGTACGCGCTGGTGCTCATGGGAAATGTAGTTCTTTCTGGTAAAGCACTACCGCTTTTGTCCAAAGGAGCCGCCAAACTCAACAAAAGCTGAAAGTTACATTGTGCTGCTTTAAAGTCCCAAACCAGCTCTTATTTTACAAAACACATTTTGAAAACTATAAATATTTTATTTTGACAAGACTCAGCTTGAAAATCCAAACTGAAAACATGGACCTTTTTTAGTAACAGAATGTTGGCTTTAACATTTATTGCCACATTAATGAGTAAATTGAGCAATATGAACGTGAAGTCCCATTCCAATACACTCCCTAAAGGGTGATTTGCATGAATACTATAAACAAATACACTTTAAACACTCAGACGAGTGCCAAAAATATCTTATGCTTGGATGGTAGTTATGCAAGTTGCATCCAACTTGTTCATTTAGGAAGGTTTTTTCAGTACAATTAATCCAAATTATTGTTTCAGCTTCCAGGATTTTTATGCCTTTTTTTATTTTGTGACCAAACATTGTATTCTTTTTTATGCCGACTTGATCCCAGAGAGCTCTTTAGTTGTATGTTATGGCTAAAAAAGGTCATCCAACACATACTCACTACTCTGTTTATTGCACGGCTACTTGTCATGACATTCTCTTTTCGGTCTGGGCTTCGTCAACTGCAGTCCTCGGTTCAAATAATATATTTTAGTCCAAGGCTGTTATTCAAAACATTAGTCGGGCAAGAGATGGTACCTGGCAGCAGGCTGAAGAAATGCAGCTTCACTTCAGGCTCTTGATTTGTTCAGTACAGTAGAAATTAACTTTGTGCATTACGAATTCACTGATTCTTATTCAAATACACTTTTAAAATAGAGGCTCCTGAGATCAGTAAACGGTGGCATTGGCACAAAATTAAAATCCTTTAAATGTTGCTGAGTGACACAAGCATTTTATCTTTCTCCTGATGCCAGCAGAATTTCAAAACTATTTTATTTCTGTGGGAAATTTCTTTTGTGAAGGCATCACATTTCTGGCAGTTTCATTACCTGGTAACCTGGAGAAAAGGGATTTCTGTCACATGGCGCACATTGTGAAGAGCACGGTGTTTTTGTAACCCAGAAGCATAAATCCAACCAACCGGTTGGTGAAAAATACAAGTAAAAAGTAATTTAAATGAAGATGGGAGTTTTAAAAGTATTGGGTTGGACAGGGGATGAATCCAGGTCCGCTGGTCAGTCGTATAAGAAAACGTTTTACACTCCAGCCTCAAAATACAGACTTGATGGAGTGTTAAAGGAATATTCTGGGGTTAAAAAAAAAACTATTTCTACTACTAGATGGTAAAGATATATAAATTGTTGTAAGTAGTCCAGAGCCAAACTGTCAAGGTTGACATTCCCCCCAGCCTTCAGTTTCTGTCTTGCCCCGCCTGTGTCCCATCTGCCCAGATTATGTCTGCACCTGTGTCTCGTCATGTCTCGTTATCCCCTCAGTATATCTTGTCTTGTCATTCCTTTGTCCCCTGTCGGACCGTACTGTTTCCTCCCTCCATGTGGCATGTCAAGTTTGATCCTGTTTAAGTTCTGGTTCTTTGTCTGCCTTTTTCGATCCTGCTAAGCAGCGCTTTTAGTTCTTGTTTTTTGGTGGAATAAATCCTTTTTTGTTGCAACTCCTGGCTTCTGCTCTCCTGCACTTGGGTCCTAACTAAACCGAACCATGACAGAACGGTCCGAACAGATGGACCCAGCGGGAGAGTACCTCACCCTATTGGACTTCCTCTGCCGAGAAGCCATGGATGAAGATGAACGAGTGAAATGGTGTTCTGACCAGCACTGAGCTCTCCCTAATAAGTCACCGTGATGAGGTACAGTAGGTGGAAATACAAGCATCATCTTCAAGGTGAAGAGTTGACTTTAGATTTTTTATTTGAAATACAATAATTTCATTGTGAGTGAGTGAGTGAGTAATTTCATTGTAATGTTCGATGTGCTTTTCTTACGGTTGAGACATTTGTCACGTCTGAGAGATTGCATTATGATTTCTCTCCATTATATTTCAGAAAAAAAAGCAAATTTTCAAATATGAAACCTTTTTACCACTTTCAGTTTTGTTTTTTGTTTGTTTTTTCCACTGATGACAGAAGTTTTGGATTGCAGAAGCCTCTTGAAAATCCTATGACGCCATCCTTTTGCTGTTCTATTCAAATCCTCAAAGACAATTCCCTAATTACAGAGTCTTTATGGAGAATTGTCCTTTGAAAATTTAAAAGAGCTAAACCAGTGATGAGAAAAAAAAGAGGAAGAGCCCCATTTTCACCAGATGAATCAGTGGAGGCCAGGATGATTAAGGGCTTATATGCCATTTCCGCCCTTTTTTTTTGTCTGTTTGTTTGAAAGAAGCACCACGCCAAGACAGAGATCTTGAGGGTTAGATGGTAATAAATTTGTGATGAAATAATCCCATTGGGCAAATCCATTTGAGGATATGGGAAGTCGAGTTTCACAGCGCTGTGTGTCAAACACAAACACAAAGCTTTATGGACATGATGAGTGAGCCACATTGAGGCCTTCTATAACAGAATGCAGGCGTCTTTGTTTGGTACGTATACTGTAATGACAGGGTGTGCAGCAGAAAGTAGCTCATTTTTGAGGGAGGGTTTATTGTGAGAGACGCAAAACCAAATGGAGACTTTGCCAGGCGAGCTTGGGCTGAAATTTTATTTTCGTTGAATGTTTATACAGCTATGTGCGTTATGTTGTGAACATGGGAAAAGAACACAGACTCTGTACATGGGCGAAGCTGGCTGCACGCTAAAACCTTCACCCCAGGCCCCACTGCTGCTTCATAATGTTAATTTACCAGGATTAAAGTGCAAGGATGGAGCTGTGTGTCATACTTTTATAAGAGCCAGAGAAATCGGTGTAAATGTGACATGTCTATGTCAAAGTTAATAGGAAAAAACAACAGGCGAGGATCAATAACAAACATTGTTTCCCTCGTATAATTCTTTTATAAATGAAATAAGTCCTTAAAAACAATATTAAACACAATAAATGTGTTTTATTTGACTCGATCAGTACAGCTATTTGGCTGCGGTGAAGAGGGACTTGGGGCCTCATTTATAAAGCTTGCTTGCGCACAAAACAGGGCTTGAAAGATGCGCAAGCCACCTTCTACGCAAGGGTTGGGATTTAAAAAGAAAAAACTAACCGAAAAATGTGTGTATCCCTACGCCAACCCTGACCCTCGCGCACAAACATTTTGAAGATATGGGGAACTGGCGACGCAGGCGGTGAGGTGGTGAAATGGAGCCATATTCATGTCATACTGTTAATGTCATCACATATCAGACTTATAATAGAATAGCGCTGATCGTGTCCCTCTGTGTTTGAAGCTCAGCGTCAGTCAGGACTCTGGTGCTGCTGCAGCCGCGGTGCAGGACACGCCGGGAACCTCCTCGTCACCCACCGCGACAACTGGAGAGAGACTGAGGACACCGGGACACTCGTGCCGGGACACTCTACAGAGCCCCTAAAGGGACTCAGATTTTTTTAATATATATAATGAGTTTTAGGCGTGCGTGAAACCTTTACGCGCGGGCGTAAGCCTAAATTATGGTTCCGCGTTAAAACGAGCAGAGCCTACGCCGTAGGGTACGCGGCGACGCGCACCTACGCCGTAGGCTCTGCATTGGTGTGACGCAGAACCATAAATCAGCCTTAAAGGTTTCACGCGCGCACGTAAAACTCATTATATATATATAAAAAAATCTGTGTCCCTTTAGGGGCTCCGTACCTCTTGGCCTCCACCTTCAAATCACACCACTTCTTTTTTTTTCTGCACCATCTGTCCGTGGCACTCACGGCGTTTAGCGCAGCAACGAAGTGCTGCCACTCACTCGCTTTATTCTATAGTATGAATATACTTTTTTTACTTTTACTGTGACCACCAAATAATGTGGTTTTCCTGTCCTCCACCTCATCCACAACATCTCCATCTCAGTCTCCGTGAAATTTAGCGGCACGGTTGCTCGACACATCTCATTCATCCTGATGCACAGCAGAAACAGACTGCATTTGGCGCTGCGCATGCTCAGCAGGCTCATTCTTATGCAAATACTACTTTGCATTGCCCATTTATGGTATGAAGTGGGCGTGTAGAGGGCGGGATATGAGGCAAATTCACCTGCGCAACCTTCCAGCTGGACTGTGATTTATAAAGAGAACATTGCGTGCCGATGTGCGTGCACATGGTTTTATAAATCCAGATTTTTTTTTGCGCCCGTCATTTTCGGCTTTTGGGTTTACGTGCACTTTTAGTATGAATCCTACACACTCTTTTATAAATGATGCCCTTGGTCAGTTGGTAAGAAAGGAAAAAAAGCTGCGATGTTAGAGCAGTTGGTAGTTTATTGACGGCCCCTAAATAAGACTTTGGTGGACAAGTTGTGAATATATTGATTTCAAAATGTCTGGATCCAGACCAGCAGTTCCACTACTGACCCCCAGGATCAAATTCCTGTTAGACCAAAATTAAGAAAAATTAACTTCTTTCTGTAAGCATGTCGGTGTTTAATAACAGGCACAGAATCTGTTCATTACAGGAATAGATGTACTTATGTACCCGTTTTCCATATCATTCCAGTCCTGTTCAGCGTCAGGAGGAACTGAAACCTTTCCCTGCACTTACTGGCAGAGAAGCCAGTTCACCCTCCACACTTTCATGGAAAGCAGTGGAATAAAATAGGCTACGGGCCAATCCCAATCCCCCCCCCTACTTTCTACCACTAGCACTAAAAATGAAGCCACAGGCGTAGGGTCCTTGTAATGTTCCCTAGGGATTGGGACACCACTTGCTACGTCACTGCGTGGTTTACGTTCGGGTACGTTAGCGACTGCGTAGTTACGTTTGCACATACGTCACACCATATCAGGAAGCCCAGAGCTAAAAGCTGTTTTAATTTCAGCTGTAGCGCTGTTAATATGCCACTTTATTAAGTTTTAATATTTTTTCAGGCGTAAAAGTAACCGTTAAGATCCCCAACCTGGCTCAGTTTATCCAAATAACGGCTGTTAAGAAATTTGCTCCGATGTTTTCGGGATGAGAAGAGCCGCCGGCTCGGTAGCGGATTTATGGTTCCACGTTAAATCAACGCTGAGCCTACGGCGTAGGGTACGGCGTACGGCGCGCGTCCCCGCGTAACCTACGCCGTAGGCTCTGCGTTGGTGTAACGCGGAACCATAAATCAGCCTTTATTCTGGCGAGATCTGAAAAGACTTCGCAACAACGACCAAGCGAGTGATTATGTACATTCACTGAGTGAATATTATGAAAGTAAAATATATATTTCTTGCTAGAAATGTAATCAAAACGCATTTTTATGCAGAAACTAACTCAAAATATTGATTTTATTCACAAAAAATTAGAAATGTCCGCCATGTTTTATTTTTGATTCAGTCTGCAAATGATGACGTAAAGCATTCTGGGAAATTTTTCTGGCCCTCGGTCAGCGAGTCAGTATCTGAAATCCCTCACTGTGAAGGGCTAGATTCAATTCAATTTTCAATTCAATTCAATTCAATTTTATTTATATAGCGTCTAATACAACAGAGTTGTCTCTAGACGCTTTCCAGAGACCCAGAACATGACTCCCGAGCAGTTATTACATAAACAATGGCAGGTAAAAACTCCCCTAGTAGGGAAAAACCTTAAGCCAAACAGTGGCAAGGAAAAACTCCCCTTTAGGAGGGAAGAAACCTTGAGCAGGACCAGGCTCATAAGGGGGGACCCTCCTGCCGAGGGCCAGACTGGTGGGTCAGGGACGGCAACAGCACAGCAGGCAGGTGGAAGCAGCAACGGGATGACCAGGGGTGGGGACCGCAGGCCAGCACGCAGCTTCAACTTCTACAGGAGTATTTTTAAACTCTAGTATCTACATGTATACTTCTACCTGATACACACTAGGCCTCGTTAAGCCCACTAGCCCTTGTTATGTCCACTAGCCCTACATGCAAAGAGGAATTGGGACACCACTACCATCACGGGAACGCGCAAAATGTAGGGGTAGTGCTGAAAAGTAGGACTAGGGGGGGGATTGGAACTGGCCCTAACTCCGTCATAATCAAACCATGACTGTTTATACAAGATGCAGTTTCTTACCTTCAGTCAGATATGGAGATGACCCAGATAATGCTTAAGTTAACACCTGAGGGATCATAAAGGATATTTGGTTACCTCTCTGGGAACAATAAGTAAAAATTCTCTACCACCTTTATTGCAGTTAATTTTACAATTTTTTAAACACGTCAAAACTCAAATGTCATCCTGGTGCTGGTAAAAACATTAATGAAAAATCAGCAATCCTGTGTGGATCATATCTGTGAAATGGGAGTTAGAGATGATGGTGCGTTAGTGAGATGTATCCATCTGGCAATTGTCATAAAAGGGCCATTCATCTTTTGAAGGGTAAAGAAGTCCTTGAACAGACACACAATAGCACAAACCAAATGAATCCTAGAGAACATCTGTCTGCCTCATCTGCCCACAGCAAACAGGAAGTGGTTTGGTCGAGGAGGAAGCTTCACGAAACCAACGTTAAGTCAGGTTATAGGGTCGCGGTGACTGATAGCTGTGCAAAATGCACAGAACTCCACACGAAACCACCAGCCCACCCACAGGAAATTTATGGCATCCAGATCGAGCGCTCGTCCTGGTTTCGTCTCAAAGCCTGTCGTTGTCAGGTTGTTCGCGTTTAAAGCCTTCGAGACATCAGATTGCATGTGTGTGTTATTGTACACCATGTGGTTTGATTTGTTGAAGTTCATAAAAGTTCATTGTTGGAGAAGCTCTAAAAGTTAATCACCAACAGTCAAGGCCTTATTCACACATGGATATAGGATGCGTTAACAGAAATAAAAAAAAGATCCAGCATTCGCAGTGGTGCCACTTTGGTATGGATCAACATTTCTTTCTTCTTATGAAATAGATCTGAATATGCAGAAATCAAAAAAGTTCCACTCTGTTTACTGGTTTCTTGCTGTGATTAGAGTTAATTAAAACAGATTGTGTCTGCACAAAGACATTGCACTGCTTAGACTTGAACCAACACGTGGTAATTTTCTCCGTGATATAAAAATACAGCAGCAGAGAGTAAAAAGTAATTATTTTGTCAGAGTATAGCTGGTCACATCATCAGAGGTGTCAAGTAACAAAGTACAAATACTTTGTTACCTTACTTAAGTAGAAATTTTGGTTATCTATACTTCACTGGAGTAATTATTTTTCGGACGACTTTTTACTTTTACTCCTTACATTTTCACGCAATTATCTGTACTTTTTACTCCTTACATTTTAAAAACAGCCTCGTTACTCTATTTCATTTCGGCCTTTAAAAAAAAACTATCCAGTTAAATTGCTCCATCCGGATAGAGTGAATTTGGTTGTGGTTGTTTCAGATGTTCTTGTCCAGTTTTGTTCTTACATCCGTTCCCTCAGATTCCTGCAACTAAACTTGGATGTACATTCCAATAAAGGTTAGGATAAATGATAACATGAACATGAAGTTTGACTTTTTGCACCATTACAATACTTATAGGCAACTAGTCATCATATCTCCTGCTCTCTGAAACACATGTTAATGCTCAATAGTACACATATATGCTTCTTTAATATATCTGCATTATACTAAGATGCATTCATTTTCAATGGCTTTTGTCTTTAATGGCTTTTTTCCCCCTTACATTACTTTTACTTTTATACTTTAAGTAGTTTTAAAACCAGTACTTTTATACTTTTACTTGAGTAAAAAACTTGAGTTGATACTTCAACTTCTACAGGAGTATTTTTAAACTCTAGTATCTATACTTCTACCTGAGTAATGAATGTGAATACTTTTGACACTACTGCAAATCATACATTTGTTGCGAATAAAGCTGCATGATGCCCCGCTTTTACCACTACCACTGTTGTGGTTTTGTATATATATATACATGAATTTAGACTGAATGTGGCATATGCCTTCACAGACTAAACAGAAGTGCATGACATCAGAAACCAAAGAACGTGACTCATAATTTACTGTCATAAGAAGCTCCAAAAATGTCTTTGTGCCTTCATCCTTTCTGAGAACTTGTTAAAATGTTGACCTCGCCTTGGTCCCCACAACATATCAGATCATATTCTTTTTTAAATATATATTTTTTTCAAATTGGCGGACAGACAGACGAGTCTCTGGGATTTAAAACTTCACTGTTCGTGGCCGTTATGGGACTGCTATGAAGTGTAAGTCACTGAATTTATCTACATGTGTCCCGAGTCTTTGGAGAAGTGGAGCTGGAGCTGGAGCAGTTTCTGGAACCGCTATCCATCATTCACACAATCCTCCAGTTTTTTGTTTTTTTTTATGACACCACATTTGGAGGGATGGCACACTTCCAGACGATGATCTAATGACGCTAAATCCACGCTGATTGGCTCGGCTAAGTGGGTGATGACAAAACTGGTTATTCTCTGTGCGACCATATAATTGTAGAATCGCATATCATTCAGTTAGTCATGGAGGAGAAACAATGGGGAAGTTTTACTGCAAAACAGCACTTACCAAAATTCCTCTTCCACTCTCTTCTCTTGACGGATCATAAGGCGGTTGGTGAAATAAAACTGCAAGAGTTTTCACCTACAATGAAAAGGCCACTTTGTGCTGTTATGATTGAAAAGGATTTGATATTAAGCCTCATTTTCTGTGGCTTCATATCTGGCAGATCTGGAGTTGACGATGTTTGGAACACAGTCAATTGCCTCATTTCACACAGATATGTAAAAATTACCACGACTTCTCGCTCATTGCTGGAACGGCAGATCATGTTAGGAGATTCCAACCAAAGCCGGGACAGAGTATATTTGTGAGGAATAATGTGGGAACAGATAACAGTTCTCTGAATTTATGCATCCCTCTTCTGTAAGTGTGATGTTTTGTTCTGTGTTTTTTTTTTTCTTTTAATTTACTACTACCAAGAACAAGACTTGTACTGTTTTAGCACAAACGTCATCTGACAAGTAGGATTTTGAAATACTGCACAATGTGGTAAACAAAATTAAGCTTCTATTACCGTTCAAACAGTAATCTTTCAGTTTCAGGAATTAAAGACTGATGCATCATTTTTCAACAGCATGCCTATAAAACTTTTCCCAGACTGTGCCACGTCATAATTTCAGCTGGTTTGAGGCTACACAGATTTTTTTTTTAAAAGCGAAGACTAAGTGATTTTGTGCAAAAAAGAAAGGAGGGAGACACCAGAACATGTATTGACCCATTTCTTTATAGTATCAGAAATGAAAATGTGGAACTTGGAAAGACTGCACTTCATCAAATGACCAGTAGGACCATCTATGCAGACTTTCACCATCCTGAAAGACGACACACACCCCTGTCTCCACCTCTGTGGTCAACTGAAATGACCATAATGCCCTAACCGTGTGTAGTCAATCTTATTTTAAAGATGATATATTTTTCTGTGCTGCTTATTGTACTACTACAACACACCGCTGCAACAGTCGCTCAGTTGGCCTGGAGGTAGGGTTGCCACCTTTCAGAAATAAGGGACGTCCCGATTTCAGCAGCGCAGGAGCCAAAAAAAAAGCCCCAAAACTTCTAAACTGCATAAAAATGTGTTTATTTTATATGAAAAAACTAAATGCTTTGATTTAAAGTTTAAAGTGCTTTAATAGCATTGAATTTGCATGACTGTACAGACAGACAACCATACTAGCAACTGAAATATCCTCCTATGCTATGTATGTCCACATCAGCCCAGATGTAGAATATAGCTACAGGTGAAGAATATGGTGTAAAAGTTAATTTATTTCAATAATTCAACTAGAATATGGTGTAAAAGTTAATTTATTTCAATAATTCAACTAGAATATGGTGTAAAAGTTAATTTATTTCAATAATTCAACTAGAATATGGTGTAAAAGTTAATTTATTTCCATAATTTAACTAGAATATGGTGTAAAAGTTAACTTATTTCAATAATTCAACTGGAATATGGTGTAAAAGTTAATTTATTTCAATAATTTAACTAGAATATGGTGTAAAAGTTAACTTATTTCAATAATTCAACTAGAATATGGTGTTTATAAGTTTTGCAATATATTCAAATTTTCAGACCGTCACCTGTATATTATGACATAAATAAATAAGAGCATAATATGTGTCTGTATTGGTTCAATACGGAACGCGACTTTTAATTCCCAATTACGGAACAATTCCGGACTTCAAGGGACTGGTGGCAACCCCAGCTAGGACTGAACTCTGACAAAGCCCAGGAGAACCCAAAGTCAAAGTGAGTCAGCTGAGCGTTGGTTTGTTGGTTTCATTCCCATAATGATGTCATTGCCTCATTATTGACATTTATTTTATACATTTTTGTTTCAGTATTTGATTATTTTGGTAATAAAACTAATTTGAAGCAATGATTTAGGTATGCCCACCTGCACAGGAAAACAATAGTACTTCTCTTTATACAATAACACATAAAATGTCAGCCCTTCTCCGTGGGAGCAGCTATATTACACTTGACACACTGCCAACTATGACAAAACATGTTTTCACATTTACATCCATCACCTGTGGTGAACAATGAAGCTGTGGTCAGTGCATGTAATTTAACCATGTGGTACCCCTTAGACAGGATTCCAGTAATCAGAGGGAACCATACTCCTGCTTCCTAAAATGTTTATTACCCAGAAATGATTCAGCGCTGTTTGTTACTTAGAGGCTGGAACCTGGGCCCGTGTGAACCTGGATTTTACTGCATCGCTCCTAAAGGCATTAGCCTAAACTTGCACGGGACCCGAGTAACGTTTTGGTGGACACATTTTCCAATATGTGTTCTTGTTTGCTCTTTTGTTCTTTCTAGACTCATAAAACATTCACAAAAACAGTAGCAGCTGACATTATTCCACTTCAGAGTCTGATTTAGCCCATTTTTGTTCTGTCCATTTATGCAAGATGCATCCAAATGAGACTTGTGTAGACTAGAAGTAGGACTAATGGAGGAGGAGAAAGTTCCACTTGAACTTTAAATACTGGTTATTGTATAATGACATTTTGATGATAGATTTCCATTTTGTAGTTGATTTATGAAGATAGGGCTTTTTAAGTCAAATTCATCAGGTTTAGTATTGTATAAACCAGGGGTCGGCAACCCGCGGCTCTAGAGCCGCATGTGGCTCTTTAGCGGCGCCCTAGTGGCTCCTGGAGCTTTTTCAAAAATGTTTGACCTTTTTTTTCTTCTTTTTTCTCTTTTTTTCCCTTTTTTTCCTCTTTTTTTTCCCCTTTTTTTCCCTTTTTTCCTCCTTTTTTCTTTTTTCTTCTTTTTTTCCTCTTTTTTTTTCTTTTTTTCTTCCTTTTTCCTTTCCTTTTTAATTTCGACATTTTGACTTTTTTCTCGACATTTCGACTTTTTTCCTCTACATTTCGACTTTTTTCCTCAACATTTTGACTTTTTTCTCGACATTTCGACTTTTTTCTCGAAGTGCATAATGAAAAAAAAAAAAATCTTCCCCCAGTTATAACTAATATAGAAACATGCAGCATGTGTTTGCGTTCATTCTAAGGCTTATACAAGACTTTTCATTTTTTGCGGCTCCAGACATATTTATTTTTTGTGTTTTTGGTCCAATATGGCTCTAAAACATTTTGGGTTGCCGACCCCTGGTATAAACTATCAATCATACAACTCCCATCTTGGTATACTTGGTGTTGAGAAATATATGAGAAATGTATTCAGTTGTGTAACATCATGGTGATAGGCCCTGGTGCAAATATTTTTTTTTTGTGCCCCCCACCCCTGACCTAAACAAAAGCGCACATACACTTGCACAGAGAACTGCAGAGAACTGCCATTGTAGGCTAACGTTTCTACTGGCCACATTCATCCTGGGGAAGTCTCCGCCTGCACTTTTTTTCTTGCTAAAAAACTCCCGTCATCGTGTCATCATGCACTAAACATGACTGACAGATCGCCTACTAAGGTGACTGGATTCCATTCACAAAAACCTTGGTGCAGCTGCACCAGTTGCACCGCCGATATTTACGCCTGTGAATGTATTAATATACAAAGTGCATTATTTCAGTTTTTGGATATTTGATGCAAAAGAAATAAAACAAAAGGATCTTCTTCACATGAACTGAATTACAGACAGGAAAGTTATTTTTCTCACATGAAAATAAGAAGTAATTCAGTTCAGTTTGTTTGTGTAGCGCCAATTCATAACAAAAGCAATGTCAAGACACAAAACAAAAGTGCTGTGGATTTCAGTTAAACACAGTCAGATCCAATCCAGTTATATTTCAATTTAGTCCAATTTGTTGGAATCCGTAGATAATCACATTCATTCTAATTTTGTCCAAATTACATTTTTGTAAAAATGATGACGACAATTCATGCTTTCTAAGACATTAATTTGAAGTTTTACACATTTTGGGTAATTCAGTTTCCATTTAGCTTTATTGTTACCGGAAATAATTAAAACAAGACTCATCTGTGCAGCAAAAATATCTGTCAGTAAAAGCAGCAGAGTCTAAATAAACACTGGAGCTTCATGGATACTTCAGCGTCTTCTAGATCTTATTTCAGCTTATCCCTCAAGGGGTTGCAACAGTGGATAATCCTGTTTTTTGTCTCAGCCTGTCTTATCCATCTTGCTACATGAGTAAATGTACTTTGCTGAAATTAGTTCTTTTGGAATCAAAATCTGTGTGAGTGAAAGTCTTCCCTTTCTCTTTGCCTCTTAGATTTATGAGCAGTCACAAGATCACCAGCCAGTGTTTCAGGTTCTCTTCATCCTCCAAGTGAAAAATAAGGAAGGTTTTTACATTAGTTCCTTCGCCACATCTAATGACTGCGATATCGAGTGTGTTCCTGCTTCGTAGTAAGGAAATGAAGCTGGCGTCTCCACTGCGAGCGAACCCTGAACGTTATAAAATGTTCCCATGTATGAGCTGCCACAGCGCAGCGCCGTCACGCCCACGCCGCGCTTCGCCATCATGGCTGCACGGCTGCTGCACTTCCTCTCCCAGTGCCTTTTGGGTACATTTAGGTACATCTGTGTAACCTGTATAACATGAGCAACACGTGTGGGGAGAAGTGAGGTGGGCTGTGGGGGGCTGTGGGGGGGTGGGGTGCTGAAAAGTTCAGTTCCAGGGAAATTCACATAAATGACTGTCAAAAAAGAAGAAAAATCCAAGGCACTCTTCTTCAAATATAAAAAGCCTTTTTTTTTAAATGGCTATTTCATGTGGAAGATTAAAAAACTGGGTTACAGCCCATGCGTTTCGGCCACAGCCTTCCTCAGGGTGTAACACTCAACACAATGACTGCGTTTACATGCAGTCAATAACCCTTTTAAAACCCGAATATTAGCAATAACCCAAATTTGCACGGCCATGTAATTTGCTCATATTCAGGTTTTTAAAAACCTGAATATGAGCCCTGGGTTACTTCTTTTAAAACCTGAATATTGGGTCATGTAAACGCCAAACGGAATATCCCCATCAAACGGAACAGGAATTTGTTTTCTGCACATGCTCTGTTCACAAGGAATCCTGGTCTTTTGAGTCCAGGAAGTTCTTATAAACACGGAGAAACGCAAGACCAGGAGGAGACTAATCACTTCATAAATGTAATGAAGGATATGAACATTTCTGCATTTGTAGACGGTAGAAAGTACCGGGATAGAAGATTTACAAGAAGGAGAGAGAAAAGTTGCGCGAAGCAGCATTTGTTTTGAATTTGGATACAGGAAGAAGAAGCAGAAATGACGGGAATTGCGTCATGATGTTCTCCGTGCGTCGCTGGTTTGATCCAGATATCCCAAATGATTAATTACCATGTAAACGGAATATTCAGAATGTTTCAGTAACCGGAATATTAGCAATAACCCGAATTTTGACTGCATGTAAACGTAGTCATTGATTCTCCTTAAATGGGGTGATTGAAATCACCTGGGTAGGTGGGAGGGCAAATATAAACAAGAGAAATAAACAGATAATGACCAATAAATGGCTCCACCAATTGTTAAACAATTAAATACTGGAAATAGGAGAAGAAAGAACACTATCTGTAATGAAAAAAGTTACAAAAAAGGACTGAAATCAATGTGTTCATTTAAACCAAGATAGATAGTGTCTTTCATTTGGTAAATATAAAAGGTCTCTCTCTGTAATTTGAGTCTGTCACCACCTCTAATGTTTTTTTGAATACTTTCTAGGCCTTCAAGTGAACCTGGGTTGCTGTCATGTGCTTCAAAAAAGTGCTTAGCCATTGGTTAATCAAAATTTGCTTTTCTAATAGCATACTTATGGGGCATAAAGTAAAGTCTTTCTGGGTGAAGATACAGTTATTCAGACAGATATTTAAGCCTTTTGTCGTTATTTCTTTTTCATTTCTAATTCATGGTTTTGTTTTTTCGTCTGTGTTTTTCTCGACTTTCCAGTTTACATAATACAAACAAAATAGACAAGTTTATAGTGTAAAGTCATGAAGTTTGTTGAATTCCTTTGTTTCCATTGAAATCAACTGCACTTAATTAAGAGACCATGTGGTTGTTTTGCTGCTCTTGAGCATTCAGGTGTGTGATAATGCAAGGCAGAAGAGGAAAGACATCAGCAGTAATCACAGAAAATGTAATGTTGCTGTCCATAAATTGTGGGAAGCGCCATGAGGCCATATCTGAATAAGATCCATAAGAGAGATTACTCACTGGTCAACAATATTAAACACGGCTAACAATATTTCATGAAGTGGAAGTCCCAGTAAGTTCATATTTAGGTCAGACTATAAAGCAGTGTGTCTTGAGTGTCAAAGAAGGGAAACTGACGAGCCAATGCAGATGATGTTTTATATTCTCAGGGAGGATTTTCCACAGAGAAACCATCAATCCATCACATTTTTGACTGGATCATCTGACGTCATCCCTCCTGAACACAAAACTACATTTCCTAAAACACAGCAAGTTACACTTGTAGGCTTAGACTCTGACTGAACCATGAACCAAAAACAGGTCACAACACTTTAGCCAAACTATTTAAACATGCACTCTTAACTTAATTTACAAGTTCCTATGCTTTCAAACTAACAAACAAAAATGACTTAAAAGAAAAAGCCTCCACTTGGCAATAATTCAAGAATGACATCACCAATGTCCTAAAAGACAGGAGATGCTGGGCTGGCCCTTCAAGAACACTATATGCTGGTCAGAGACAGGGAGCAAACAAATTGCAAGTATAATCAACTCAATATCTAATAACTCTAATGATCATGTATTGCTTTCTGTTCCATGTGTGCGCACAGAGCAAGGAAAAAGAGCATTCACATACTCTGCCCCTTATACATGGAACCAACTTCAAAAGGATTTAAAAATAACAGAACTTATTCCACTGAGTGATTTTAAGTCTAGAATGAGTGCACTTGAGACAGCATCTCTGAGTTGTAACTGTTTTAAATGATTTCCATTTTTTTTTTCATTTGATTTTATTTGATTTTAATATTTCACATCACACCTCTGTAAATTTCTGAAATCTGAAATCTTGTGCTGCCTCTTGGCCAGGACACCCTTGCAAAAGAGATTTTTAGTCTCAATGGGTTTCTTTTCCTGGTTAAATAAAGGTTAAATAAAAAAACAAAAAAATATTCAACCTATAGCTAAATAAAACTAACATCATGTGTTTGCTTTTATCTACCTACATGTGTGATGTTGGTTGCTATCATGGTACCAAACAAACAAACCCGGGACGGTCAGTGAAAAACTACTACAAAAGCAAGTAAATTAAACGAACATAAAGAAAACATGTAATGTGAAGGAAGAAGTGACAAATGGTGGGTAGAATAAATAACCACCTACTTTTTCTACAGACCCTGACCAAAAAAACAAAGAGCAAAACCCAATGACTAAATCCCAGATTCTACTGTGCAGGTCCAGAATACTTTACGTCATCATTTGCAGACTGAATCAAACCAAATAACATGGCGGACATTTCAAATTTTTTGTGAATAAAATCAATATTTTGAGTTAGTTTCTGCATAAAAATGCGTTTTGATTACATTTCTAGCAAGAAATATATATTTTACTTTCATAATATTCACTCAGTGAATGTACATAATCATAAGTCTTCTCAGACCTCGCCAGAATAAAGGCTGATTTATGGTTCCGTGTTTCACCAACGCAGAACCTATGGCGTAGGTTACGCGGCGACGCGCGCCGTACCCTACGGCGTAGGCTCTGTGTCGATTTAACGCGGAACCATAAATCAGCTCCCGAGCCGGCAGGCTGTTGTCATCCCGAAAACATCGGAGCAAATTTCTTAACAGGCGTTATTTGGATAAACTGAGCCCAGGTTGGGGATCTTAAAGGTTACATTTACGCCTGAAAAAATATTCAAACTTAATAAAGTGGCATATTAACAGCACTACAGCGGAAATTAAAACAGCTTTTAGCTCTGGGCTTCCTGATATGGTGTGACGTATGTGCAAACGTAACCACGCAGTCGCTTACGTACCCGAACGTAAACCACGCAGTGATGTAGCAAGTGGTGTCCCAATCCCCAGGGAACATTACAAGGACCCTACGCCTGTGGCTTCATTTTTAGGGCTAGTGGTAGAAAGTAGGGGGGGATTGGGACTGGCCCAAAGACTGCATTAGTACAGTATGTCATGGTTGCAGCTGTGCATCTGAACAAACGACAAAACCTTTGGGCAAATTGTTTTGCCATGTTCGGGTAAAAAGCAACCGAGGTGAGGTGATGATTTGGTTTGAATTTGCAGCAGCAGAGCCCCGCAGCATCTTTTAGCCACTGAATCACTCCAATGTGTAGCAAAATACTCAGTTACAAAGAAAAAAACAGATCAAATAATATGTAATCAACAGGACAATTATCTCAAGCACATGAACAAATTAACAGTAAAACTGGAAAATGAAAGAATCAAGATGTCCCAGTGGATGAGTCAAAGTCCACGTTTCACCCCGCTGTCAAATGCCGAGAAACATCCATGAGCTCAGCAGACTCATTCCCGTGGTCTGATCACCTTCACACAGCAATTAACATGTTGCAACAGTGATAGTTGAGGAAAGCAGCATTTGTCAGCTCGTTTCTTGAGTCAGAGCATATAAAAAGGACTAAATCTAGCAGGGTTCAGTCACCATGCTGGCATACTTCCGATAATGAGCTGTAGGGGGGCACGTCTCCTCTAATAGATAACATGTGAGTGTATCTGTAGGTTGTCTCTTATTTTCTTGTTTCTTCTTTTTCTTCCTCGTGTATTTTGTTCTCCAGCGAGGGTGATTGGTCCTTGTAATATCTTCCAGCTGCACACGCTCTTTATTATCTGTACATGAGGTGAAGTTTCCACTTTGCAGAATACGCTACCTCGCTGCTCCTCCTGCTAGTTGGGGGAAATTCTCTCTTTTTTGTTGTTGTTCACAGGATGCAGGATAAAGTAATCATTATCAGAGCTCTGGTACTGACAGAGCACCCAGTATGACCACAAACTGTAATTAATGAACATTCAGGATGCTCTAAAGATAGAGATGTGTCTGTGCAGAGTCAATGCATGACACTTTGCTCATTTGCAAATTATTATTTTTAGTTGGAATGTTTCTGTTTCCTGATTTTTGAGTTTTGGCCTCCATGGGAACATTTACATTGAGAGCTGTATGGGGTCGGCCCAAATACCATATTATGGGCCTTGGAGCTTCTATACAAGATCAGCAAATATGTTTACCTTTGGAAGACCTTTTGGACATTTGTCCCTCCAACGTTGGACTTGTACTTGTCACTGGACCTGGACCTCAGGTTACCACTCTCCACGTGCGCCCTCCCTGATGTCAACTTCACTAAGGGCCAATACCAATACACCCCCTACTTTCTACCACTAGCCCTAAAAATGAAACCACAGGCGTAGGGTCCTTGTAATGTTCCCTAGGGATTGGGACACCACTTGCTACGTCACTGCGTGGTTTACGTTCGGGTACGTAAGCGACTGCGTAGTTACGTTTGCACAAACGTCACACCATATCAGGAAGCCCAGAGATAAAAGCTGTTTTAATTTCAGCTGTAGCGCTGTTAATATGCCACTTAATTAAGTTTTAATATTTTTTCAGGCGTAAAAGTAACCGTTAAGATCCCCAATGTGGGCTCAGTTTATCCAAATAACGCCTGTTAAGAAATTTGCTCCGATGTTTTCGGAGATGAGAAGAGCCGCCGGCGATTTATGGTTCCACGTTAAATCAACGCAGAGCCTACGCCGTAGGGTACGGCGTACGGCGCGCGTTGCCGCGTCGCCGCGTCGCCGCGTTGCCGCGTAACCTACACCGTAGACTCTGCGTTGGTGTAACGCGGAACCATAAATCAGCCTTTATTCTGGCGAGATCTGAAGATACAACGCAAAAACGGGCAAGCGAGTGATTATGTACATTCACTGAGTGAATATTATGAAAGTAAAATAAATGTAATCAAAACACATTTTTATGCAGAAACTAACTCAAAATATTGATTTTATTCACTAAAAAATAAGAAATGTCCGTCATGTTTTTTTTTTTATTCAGTCCGCAAATGACGACGAAAAGCATTCTGGGAAATTTTTCTAGCCCTCGGTCAGCTAGTGTGCATCTGAAAACCCTCGCTCTGTAGTAGGGCTAGATTGATGCCCCCTAACCCTAGATATGTGCACTCCCCCTACTTGCAAATAGGAATTGGGACACCACTACCCTCACGGGAACGCGCAAAATTTAGGGGTAGTGCTGAAAAGTAGGAGTAGGGGGGGATTGGGACTGGGCCAAAGCCATCTGGGAAAGGCTACTGGGAGGGAGTGAACCTTTTGTTGGAAATAGCTGAGGGGTGGGGGGGATCAAAGCTGGCGGGTAGTTAAGACCTACACTATTCACTCTGCTGAAGCCCACCCCACTTGGAAAACTGCCATATGTATATATACACACACATATATATATATATATATATATATATATATATATATATATATATATATATATATATATATATATATATATATATATATATACATACACACACACACATACACACAACTTTACAGAAAAACCAAGGAAATTTGTGTACAACATGCCTCTTAGCAATAAATCTTCCCTGTTTATTTCCCTGTAAATGGTGCCACATTTGTACGGAACATGCATTTGTGGCTTGAGCAGCAGAGTCGAGTATGTGGGTTGCACCCATAAAGGACTACAAATTGCCAAATCCTCTCTACTATTGCCAAACGGCTCATTTTGCTATTGACTCTGGTTTTCTGCCGTTTATTGGACTGGATGATTGAAGTCTGAAAAGCAAGATATATTGCTAGTTTAACAATGTATCCATTCAACAAACAGGAGCCTCCGTTGCATGTGGAAGAACCAAGCGCAGCCACAACAGCCTGGCATCTCCTCCTCATGCTGGTCACCATCTTGTTCACACCCTGCTGTGGGATGGCATCCCATTCTTCAACCAGCATCCGTTGCAAGTCGGCCAACGTGGTTGTGTTGGTCACTCTGGCACGTACAGCAGCACGCCCAAGCTGAACCTCCAACATAGTTGCGGTCAGGCCTGCAGGCAGGTCATTTCATCCTCTCCACTCCCAAACTCTGGAGCCAGTCTCTGGTCCACCCTTCTCTCTGGTGGAGATTGTTGTCATCTCGGAGGATAGAGTTCAGTCCCAGACTGTGGAGATGCGGAAATGCCACCGGTTGCAGAATCTCATGTCAGTATGTCTGCAATGAGTTTGCCTCCAATGATGACAAGCCTTTGTTTTTCCAGAGAGGGAGTGGGCACCCCACAACCTTGACACGGCCTCTGCCAAAAGCTGTTACCCAGTCAGCGCAGCAGTCAGCATTAAGATCCCACGATCCTGGGCAGATTCTGGACTCATAACTAAACATTATGTTCTTTTTGATGTTCCGATTGCAGTGCACGTGTTGACGACACTAGTGCAAAATAAGCTTGATGGTCAAGGGTAGTCATGCTGTTTGACTTTGGCAGAGAAGATTTGGCATGTTCCCTATTTATCTTATGAAACAAAACATTCAAATTTCCACCTTAGAAATAAATATTTGAAAATCTGAGTATTGTGGTCCAGTACTAGGCTAGTACCAGGAGGTTGTGAAATGCCAAAGTACTCTAGACCAGGGGTCGGCAACCCAAAATGTTGAAAGAGCCATATTGGACCAAAAACACAAAAAACAAATATGTCTGGATCCGCAAAAAATGAAAAGTCTTGTATAAGCCTTAGAATGAAGGCAACACATGCTGCATTTATCTATATTAGTTATAACTGGGGGAAGATTTATTTTTTTTCATTAATCGCTTCGAGAAAAAGTCGAAAAGTCTAGAAAAAAGTTGAAATTTCAAGGTTAATGTTGAAGTACAATCTTGAGAAAAAGTCGAAATGTCGAGAAAAGTCAAAATGTCGAGAAAAAAGTCGAATTGTCGAGAAAAAAGTCGAAATATTGAGGAAATATTCAAAATTTCGTGAAAAAAGTCGAAATCTTGAGAAAAAAGTTGAAATTTCAAGAAAAAATTTGAAATGTCGAAATTAAAAAGGAAAGGAAAAAGGAAGAAAAAAAGAGAAAAAAAGGAAAAAAAGAAGAAAAAAGAAAAAGAAGAAAAAAAAGAAAAAGAAAAAAGAGAAAAAAAGGGAAAAAAAGAAAAAAAAAAAAGTAGAAATGTCGAGATAAAAGTCGAAAATGTCGAGATAAAAGGCGAAATCTCGAGAAAAAAGTTGAAATCTCGAGAAAAAAGTCAATGTCGGGATTAAAAAGGAAGAAAAAAAGAGAAAAAAGAAGAAAAAAGGAAAAAAAATGTCAAACATTTTTGAAAAAGCTCCAGGAGCCACTAGGGCGGCGCTAAAGAGCCGCATGCGGCTCTAGAGCCGCGGGTTTCTGACCCCCGCTCTAGACCATAAGCCTGGGTGTCACAGATCTTCTTGACCAAAAATTGATAATGAAATTGTTGATTCAAATTTAAGAGATCCAAGACCAGATATGCATTCTTCAGTAAAGTTTCTGTCCAAGAAGCATTAAACACGTTTTCTTTTTTTGAGCCTTTTCTCCCAGCCAGCGGTCATCCAGTTTGATTTGTACATTGTCAATATGTCAGAAGTTGTTGTTCCATCGTTTTTAAATCTTCATTCCTATGACAGTGTTCTTCTTATTTCATCTACTGCAAGCCACTTGGCAGCTGAAGATGTTTCTCTGTGGAGTAAGCATTCAAGCAGCAGACTCTTTACTCTCAAACTCTATGATTTAAATCCAGCGAAGGCAACAAATTGTACTGGATGCAGGCGAATTAAACACTCAAGACCTGACTTTACCTCTGTCCCTGTTCTCCCTGTTCTCCTGAACACAAGGAGACGCGAGGCCAAGAAGAAAAGTACACGGTACTGCAGAGGTAGATTGTCTTCCTCCACTTACAGGTTTCTATCCAAACCACAGAGTTTCACCAAATATGACCATCTATCTTGTATTTTTCATTGTGTGTCATAATGTTTGCCATATTCTGTTTTCCATATGTAGTTTTTTCTCTGCTGGAAAATGTTCAGGGCCAACAATATTTTTAGGTGTATAACTGCAGTTACTGCAACAAACCAGCGTTTTTTTTTGACTAATGCACAGATTATTTTCTTGATTTAGTCTTAAAAGTAATGTCTTAATATTGTTAAACAACTCAGTCAACATCGTAGAGATAATCCACTTTTAATGGCAACTGGGTGAAGTAAAAAGATCAAAAACAGCAAGTATTGGCTTAAATTAACAGATTTTCCACTTTTGTAAAGAAAATGAATCATAGAACCATTTCAGATTTACCAAAGGTGAGGAGGTTTAGGCATCTTAGGTGTTCTGCAAGGTAAACCAGGGAAACAGGGGAAAACAGGGAAACATTTGGATCATGCAGGCCTGTGGTACCCAAGGACCTGGACTGAGGAATATAACTTTTGGCACTTTTCCACTAGTACCTACTCAGCACGACTTGACTCGGCACACCTCGTCCTCGTCCTCGTCCTCGTTTGTTTCTAGACACCCAGGAGAGAAGTGGTGAGAAGTAGGAGGTTGAAGCGAAGCTGCTGTGACGTATTTGATTGTGTGATCTAAACGGAGAAGACAACCCTAAAGATGTAGAACATGGAGGAGATTATATATAGCCTATGTGCTGCTTGGTCTGTGACTTGTGTTCAATATCCATTTAAAAAATGAGAGTGGGAGAAGCTTCAAGCGGCAACGCCTTTTTTTTGTCTGTGTTGGCGCTCATGAGAAATCAGCTGGAGCTGCAAGCAGCTATGAAGTGACAGAGCTCCTGGTAGATCTGATCGTTCCTTATCGCCCGTCTAGATCCCTTTTTAATTCTCTCCTCAGCCACCAGGTTTATAAACATCTGCACCTCAGAGTTGGATCATGAAACAGACGTTTGCACTCCCATTGCCTGTTGAATAAAATCGCTGCGAGTCGTTCTCGCGCTGACTCCCGCTTCCTGACTCAAACGTCTGATGGCCCCCCGACCAATCGGTGGCGAGGAGGGTGATGACGTCAGATCCAGGGCCGACTCAGCACGCTTAGAACCTCTGCAGAATAGATACAGAAAAAGTACCTACTCTGCACGCCTCCACTCGCCTCCACCCCTAGTGGAGAAGCGCAAGACGGGGGCGTGGCGAGTCGAGGCGCGCTGAGTAGGTACTACAGGACTGTCTCAGAAAATTTGTGATAAAGTCCTTTATTTTCTGTAATGCAATTAAAAAAAAATAAAAATGTCATACATTCTGGATTCATTACAAATCAACTGAAATTTTTCAAGCCTTTTATCATTTTAATATTGCTGATTATGGCTTACAGTTTAAGATTAAGATTCCCAGAATATTCACATTTTTTGAGATAGGATATTTGAGTTTTCTTAAGCTGTAAGCCATGATCAGCAATATTAAAATAATAAAAGGCTTGCAATATTTCAGTTGATTTGTAATGAATCCAGAATGTATGACATTTTTTTTTTTTAAATTGCATTACAGAAAATCACAATATTCTAATTTTCTGAGACAGTCCTGTAGTGGAAAAGTGCCATTTTAGTGCTAAATACGATCTAAAAAAATCTTATAATTTAAAATAAACAAATCAAAACCTTTTTGGTAGCGTCCATATCCCATATCCCAGTTACCATTTTGCTGGGAACATCGCTCATCTAGGTCTCCTTTAGCCTTTATGTAACCCTGTTCATATAAACATTTACTATGTTATGTTAAAAAGGATAAAAATGTTCATGAGCATGTGGAAAAAAAATCATGTAATGTGAGTTTTATTAAAAAGGAAACACATGCATCTTATTTTGAAATTCCCGGAAGAGAAAGGAAGGCAAACTCCGCCACTTCCGGTGTCTGAGTTAAAGACGGTTTGGAAAAAAAGACGAGAGAGAAAAAAAACACGGAGGTGACATTTTTCTTTGTTAGAAAATTGTCAGATAGACCTGGATAACCACCGGTGAAGCGAACCCTGTTCTGTGAAGATATTTTTGTCTTCATTTTGGACTCTTCTGGGTGAGTTTAACTGTTTCTAAATGAGTAATTCGCTGTTATGACTTTAATGGCGGCCGCTCTGTTGTGAGCAGACTCTTAATTAGTTGTACCACGTGATGCTGTTTAAGTGACACTGGTTAAACCAGGGGTCTGCAAACTAAAATGTTTTAGAGCCATATTGGACCAAAAACACAAAAAACAAATATGTCTGGAGCTGCAAAAAAATGAAAAGTCTTTTATAAGTCTTAGAATGAAGACAACACATGCTGCATGTTTCTATATTAGTTAGAACTGGGGGAAGATTTATTTTTTTCATTATGCACTTCGAGAAAAAAGTCGAAATTTCGAGAAAAAAGTCGAAATGTCGAGATTAATGTTGATGTACAATCTTGAGAAAAAAGTCGAAATGTCGAGAAAAAAGTCGAAATGTCGAGAAAAGGTCAAAATTTTGAGAAAAAAGTTGAAATGTCGAGATTAATGTTGAAGTACAATCTTGAGAAAAAAGTCGAAATGTCGAGAAAAAAGTCAAAATGTCGAGAAAAAAGTCAAAATGTCGAGAAAAAGGTAAAAATTTCGAGAAAAAAGTCGAAATGTCGAGATTAATGTTGAAGTACAATCTTGAGAAAAAAGTCGAAATGTCGAGAAAAAATTCGAAATGTCGAGAAAATTGTCAAAATTTCGAGAAAAGAGTCGAAATGTCGAGATTAATGTTGAAGTACAATCTTGAGAAAAAAGTCGAAATGTCTAGAAAAAATTCAAAATGTCGACAAAGTCGAAATGTCGGGATTAAAAAGGAAGAAAAAAAGAGAAGAAAAAAAGAAGAAAAAAAGGGAAAAAAAAAGGTCAAACATTTTTGAAAAAGCTTCAGGAGCCACTAGGGCGGCGCTAAAGAGCCGCATGCGGCTCTAGAGCTGCGGGTTGCCGACCCCTGGGTTATATGTACGTTGTAGAGTGTGTGTATGTGCCTTTGTGCACCAAATGAAACTAAAATGCACACTACAATGCATTGAAAAAAAGGCATTTTGTTCTGTAGTGTGTCGGCGGCGAACCGTCACCATTTTGAGACGTCAGGAGAGCCTGTTTACGTATTCCTTTTGGTAAGAAAACCTTTTGCATCACTTTTGGTTTGTCTTATGACTTTATGTTTACACTGTTAAATCAAACAGTAAAAATGTGAGCTAACCACTGTGATTGAAAGATTAAGAAAGTTAAATATATTTTTGAATATCGCTCTTGACTGTTGTACAGGTCAGGTTTTTTTTTGGATGTATGATTCTGCGTGCTGATCCAGCCCAGAGGTGGCGAGCCAACTGTACCAGGACCCTCAAATTTCTGCTGATTTGGTGAGTTTGATTTCCTCTGGACTGCCTGAACTCTGCTGATCTTGCTAGGTGGTAGGATAAAATTGCACTTACCGTTCTTCTGCATACTCTGAGAGGAGAACATCAGAACCCACATTTCCATGGTGTGGATTTATACCACAGTGACTGACTCAAAATCCCCCGGGGGTGCAACCGGGGGTGCAGAGGCGCCTAATCACTGACATGCTGCTGTTATTAATCATATACATTACACATCAATGCTGTTAAATACAGAAAATGCACTCTCCAAATCATTTTTCCCCCCCGTCGCTTTGGCCCCTCCTATGGTGGTGCCCCTATGCGCCGCATATAGTTCATATCATATTCATATTATTTTAAAATTGACACAAATATAAAAAACTAAGTTCCCGATTAATCACTTCTATATTGAAGTGGGTGTTACATTTAGTTTCCAATCAGCTACTTATGAGTGAAGCTGCGCTGTCCAGTTCTTTTATGCCAAAAATGTCAGCAGTGTTAAGTGACATTCATTTTATTTAAAAATGTAACTTCATGGAAGCACAGAATGAGCACATGAAAGTGCTCCAGAATAGATAAGCGAAAAATCCCATAAAGCAACGATTTCCAAGATGCTCTTTCATTCAACATGTCGTTGAGGTGTGTGTCTGTGGAGGAACAGTTGAGTCCAGGGATTCGTGTTGCTCAGCAGATAAAGTATCTGTTTAGGAGACAGGACAGCTTTTCAGGCACATCAGGCCTTAAAGCACACCAAGGACACGGTGAATGGATTACATCTCTTAGCTTGAAAAGGGATGTCATGGTGTTGCCCTGGAAAAAGGGAGGAGGTAAACAGGGAGTGGGAGGTCTGGGCTTTTCTGCTAAGGCTCCTTCCTCTGTGACACGAACACAGATAAGCATAAGATGAACAGACAGACAGATTTCATTTTCCACACCTGACTTCCAAAGGAATTACAAATTGTTTACATAAGTTATAGATTAATATGCAGCCTTACATTTATGCTTTACTTACATCATATAGACAACAACGTCAACTTTTAGCTTTTCAAGCTGTCGGGCAGCGGTCCTGTTGGAGTCGGAGAAATCATCCTGCTGATCGTTTCAAAATGCTTTAAAATAAATTGTTGGGCCTGAGTATATTCTACGTTGCATCATTCTGAGATAACTTATGTTGTGTAAATGATCTCAGAATGATGCATCCTCTGATTTTGAAGATGTAATCACTCAAGTTGAAAGATTGATCCGTTTTTCTTTCACCTTTTAAGTTTCAAGGCCTTATTTGCTGCACCACAACTGGAACGCTCCCAGACAAAAGTAAAGCATACACAAGATTAAACCGACATGAAATTCCAGTTTCACAGTATTCCAGCCAGAACGAACGTGTGCAACGTAACCATGATGAATCTCCACTATAGTCGTCCCAAGATGCGACCGCAGGAACGCACTCTTTGCATGCTGCAGTGCATAATCATCTTCAAGCATGAGTGCACTAATTCCGCACTTCACAATAGCAAAACAGGGCAAGGGCTTTTCTGCCCTCGAAAATGGAAAGCGATGCCTGTGTATCCCGCTGAGTTGTGGACGGATGATAATGCGAGACGAACTCGGCGGGCTTCTCTGCTGCAGAGCTGCCAGCGGAGTCCGTCTTGATCCCGCAGTGGTTTCTCTGCGAGACATCCCGCAGCAGTGCAGCGACACAGACCTCCACTGGAGCTTGGAGACGGTCCCACAGCGCCAGATGTTGCATGAAACTGAGGGGAGAAGGTGGCGTTGGGAGGGGGTTGCGCTCCGTTTGAGATACTGTGATGTGGGCGAGATGAGCAACACTGCGCATGAATGCAGCGAGTCTTGTGACTTATCTATTTTTTGTTCCCGTGTGTTTTGGCAAGGGTGACTGTGATGGCTTTACGGCATGATGGGAGAAAATTAAAACCAAGACAAAGAGATAACTCTCAGAATTGGATCTTTCTCCTTTTTTGATTTTCATAATATGAAATATTGTTTCTCTCTGCTTTCAATAACCCCAATACAATACAGATAATTAATGAGTCCAAGCTGCTGGTTTACAAGATATCAATCACCTAACCATAACCCTTTCAGTGATGGTACGCCACATTTGTTCAGCTGGTGTTGCTGGCAGATCCTTTACTACACTGTAAAATATACAACAGCACTGCTGGCAAAAAAAGAAAGCAGAAAGTGAGTTCAGCCTTTTTGTTCCTCAGCAGTTTGTTGCAGTATTGAGCAGATTCCAAAATAAACCTTAAAAATCCACGACCTGCCAGCTGAAAGGTTATTTGAGTTAATCCAAATTTAAAAATGCTTCTACAGTCTTTTCTAAAAGTTTGTACAACATCCTCAAATAGTTTGTTTGGGTAAAAACATAATTATTGTACTATGCGAATGCACGATGAAGTAAAAACATACAACTTTTCTTCATTGTGCCATTATTTTTTTATTTATTGAACCAAAAACAAGCCAAAAGCAAAAAATAATCATGTGGGCAATATTAAGCACTCACTTAATGCTTCCACGAGACTTAATTGGCTAAGTTGCAACCAGGTGCTGATAGTCATCAAATAAATTGGTCATGAGCAGATATGGAGAGCTTTTAAAGACCTTTTGGCATTCTGCTGTTGTGGAGTATTCAGGTCTGCGTTAAGACAACGCCAAGAGGGAAAGACATAAACCGACAATCTAAAAGAAGCTGCACATTAAAGGGGACCTATTATCAAAAAACAGGTTTTTTCTTGCTTTAACATATATAAAGTGGTCTCCCCTCACCCTGACAACTCAGACAAGGAGGAAAGCAACTAAATTCTGCAGTGTCTGTACACCCCGCCCGGAGGATCCTTCCAGTGTCATGTGACTTTTACGAGCCGTTCAGATTTGTGCATTTTCGTTACGTCACCAAAATGCAAACCACGCCTCGGTCTCCTCCGCTGCTGAAACCACGCCCACAAATAACTCGAGGGACAGTTAAGATGAGGTTTTGTATCAACACTTACCCTCATAAAAGGATCAGTACCAACAGTACGGACCCGGCAACTGCACACGAGTCAGTGGTAAGAACGTTAATTTTTTATGTTATTTTATATTTGTTTACAAGTATGATCTTTGCATGGGCTAAGTATTTAGCTTAGCTCCGGTGTTACTCCTTGTTACGGAGCTCTATTAGTACCGTAATACATTTATTTCTGTTTATGGTTTCAGATCTTCCAAGCACCTGCAGCTGTTCAGACACCTTCAGAAGATGCACGGTCCTTCCTTGAGCCAGCAATAGTGCATAAATGTTATTTATATACATCTTATGTTCTTTTATTTTTTTAACAATAAAGTTGCCATTTGTGAACCTTCAGTGTTGTGATTTCTTTACAGTTAACATGATGTCTTGTAACAAATGAAATGATGAGGAATCGGAGTAAAGAACTGTGGTGTACGTGTTTAGAATTCAATTAAATCTTCCTGTGTGAATTAGTGTGAAGACGAGGTGACCCGGATCCCTCTTCAGGTAACTAAAGGCTGATTTATGGTTCTGCGTTACACCAACGCAGAGCCTACGGCGTAGGGTACGCGTCGATTTAACGCAGAACCGTAATTCAGGCTTAAGATCCCAGCGTCCGACTATCAGGTCGAGCTGCGTGACATCGGACGCTCTCTGTCCACACTGAAACCGTTAAACCCGCGGCCAGTTAGGACAGTCTAATACAAAAAAATAAAGCAATGGAATTGATTTTGTCACTGAAGTTCGATCGCATCGCATGGGACACGCTTTAATAAGCTTTGTTCCCTCCCCTGCTACACGTCATTCAGGCAGCCAATCAGCACAGAGCCTCATTATCATAGCCCCTCCTCTCCTCAGAATCCAGCATAGAAAAGGAGGTTAGAAGCGGTAAAACTAGAGACATGGCTCACAGGCAAAATTTCTGATTTCTGTAGAATAAACAAGCTTTAGATTGTTTTTAAGACATTCAAGGCCTGTTTAAAATATACATTAAATGCCAGAATAGGTCTCCTTTAATCTAGAAATAGTAACAAAACAATTTCCAGTGGGAGAAATGAGTAGGAACAAAGGGTAAAATAGGTCGTGCACATCCAATATCTCAACAGGTACTGTTCTCAAAGCATAGATCCAGGAAAAACAAGAGAGGACACCGCAAACTTTTGCTCCCCAGTGCAGATTTATTTAGCACATCACACGTGACGTTTCGAGCGCATTTTGCTCTTCTTCAGACTTCTGTCTGTCTGAAGTAAGAGCAAAATGCGCTCGAAACGTCACGTGTGATGTGCTAAATAAATCTGCACTGGGGAGCAAGAGTGTGCGGTCTCCTCTCTCGTTTTCCAGTGGGAGAAATGATTCACAAGTGTGGACATCCCAGCAAGTGTACCCCACGGTCAGATCCTGCAATCCTCAAAGAAAAGAAAACACCAAAATATCTCATACCCTTCTTGTTTTTCATTATTCGCTGTCCACTGTCCTTTTTTTTTTTTTCCTCTTGTAAGCATCCCCCAGTTAGCTTACATCCTTCCACCATTGCAACATTAACTGCCTTCACGCTGGCTGAAGTGGTTTGCGGCCGAATGTGAAGTGGCTGGGATGGGAACCAGCACCTCTAAATCGGAGACTATAGTCCTCCGTCAGTTAAATGAGGCCACATTTTTGTTCATAAAAGTTATTATGTCTGATATTTTTTGCCAACCGATAAGACCCCCATAGCGATCAGATGTTTGACGCAGAAAAAACCCACTAAAGAATTAATATTAACCGAAGTGGTACTAACTTTTGCACATCATGTACAGAAACATTCATATTCTTAGTAAGCGTTACAAATGAGTGCATGATATTTTTTCTCCTTTCTTTGTCGGAAATCTATGCAGGAAAAACAAATGACTGTCTTTTCTCATTCCTTCGCAATGACCAAATGTTTCCAGTCATGGTTTGTTTATTTGGTAAATGTACTGAGTTCTCAGGAGTACATTTCATTTTTACGGCACTTCTTGAGAAACTCAAAACAAGACAGTTTTTGTGGAGGGAATCTGCATTTGTGAATAAAACAAAATGACAGTGGACATTTCTTTTTTCCATTAACAAGTCCAAAACGGGGTGTGTTTAGCATATTTTAGGCGAAACATGTAACGGAACGTGATCCCGTGTGCAAATATAGAAAAAGCTCTTTCTTCCCTCGGGCTCCCATCCACCAGACAGGGGGTATTTTCAATAAACAATTTAGAAAATGATTAGTGGATATACGATATGTCTTAGAGCTTCAAAACTGAGATCTGAGAGGATTACATGTAAAGGAGACTTCAATGCAGTGTGTTTTATCTTTTGTATAATCTCGCAGGGTCACTGACACGACAGCGAGCATCTTAAATTGGCAACAGATGTGTTTCCATAAATGATAATCCCATCTCTGATGGCTGGGGAGGGGTAAAACCCAGATGATTAAACCGGGATTACGACAGTCTTCCAGGGCCCAAACAGGATTAAATGATTGTCCCAACTAATGAGGAGCAATGACTTATTTCTGATGGACTGATTAGGAAGTCTAATTTTTAATACAATTCAGATGTAAATGGTTAAAGATGTTGTCCCAATATGCACTTGAATCCCATTCAGAAAAAATTACAACATAAGGAATTTTGGCAGAATTTTGAATATATGAGGTCGAGAATCTGGTGGGCTCCTCGTGAACTATAGCTGGATATGTAATAGCTCTCTAAAATGTATCTGTTAACAGTCACCTGTCGTCCTCTTGGCAGCTTCGGTTTCCCACCACAAACGTTACCTCCCGACTTATTCGCCTGTGAACAATGAATGAGCTTGTAAATTGAGGCTGAGATGACTGAAACTCATAAAGCAGCAGTCGCCGGGGAAATGAACAGCAACAAGGGAGGTGAAGCGAAAACTCTGCACACCCCGTATGATGTGTAATTGAGCCAAATCTACATTATTTCTCCCCTATTTTCTGACGGTCTCTGTGTCACCTGGCAATTGTATAATGTCACTGTGATTTTTGGTCCCACAGCTTTTTCATCAGTGCCTTGGCTTTACAATTCAACAATGTACGTTTACGTTCCCTGACGCCCCGGTCTGACCTCACCCCTCATTGCAATATATAAATTACCAATTCTAACTCTAATAATTTTTCCTGGCATTATCATGATGTGATGTGTATTATTATATTAAGTTATGAAATCTCATGGGATGTTAAACTACAATAGTTATATATTATAGTATGGTGATATAATTTTGTTATGTTGTATTATTATAAAAATGATGTTATATTAGGATATTACTATATTATTACGCTATATTGATATTATATCGTGCTACACCACTCTATATGATAATTTATTTGTTTACTTATTTATTCTCAAATTAATATTTCTTTATTATGAATCTACTTTCATCATCTTATTTACACTAGTGATGCACCGATTGTTCGGTAACCGAAATTGTTCGGCCGAAAATGGCAAAAAAACACTTTCGGTGTTCGGTGGAATAAGTGGGGAAAAAAACGAACAATTAATAACGGCGTTGTAAAATAAGGAAATAGACTGGCCGCTCCGTCCCGTAACGTTGCGCACTACATAAATCGTTGGCCAACCAAAAACGAACCCCATAAGAATTTTACCTAACATTCACCAGGAGGTGGAACCAAAACAACATAATGCTGGGAAATTAAAAAATGTATCATTTTTTTATGTTCAATAAATATTTTCTACCTTGTAATTTTGTAAAAGATTTTTTTCTTTGAAAAGCATGCCTAAATCAAATGTATTTGATTTATGCAATGGTGAAAAAATTGGCAAAATAAATGAAAAACTGCTGAAGAACCATGTTCGGTATTCGGCCAAGTGTTTTTTTATTATTTTCGGTTTCAGTTTCGGCCACAAATCTTCATTTCGGTGCATCACTAATTTACACACACACACACACACACACACACACACACACACACACACACACACACACACACACACACACACACCTAGATACATGTCATTGTAACTGATGTCGTCTTTTGTCGCTGTTTCCACTGTATGTTAATAAATAAAAAAAAAAAACAACGTATGTTTTAACAACACTTTTAGACATAGTGTTTTAAACAACAATAATCATCAGAAAAGCCTTTATTTACTTATTAAATTACCAAACAAGACCATGATTCTTTAATCTTTTAATTGCAAACAAACTTCCTGCCTGGGATTTTCAAAAGCTCCTCTTCTCCGGTTTTTTTTAAGAACAGACATCAATGTGTTCTGAAATTCCCATCCACAGATTCTGGATGGGATTCTGGTTTGGATTCGTGCTGGCACAATTTAAAACATTTCTCTAGACTTGAGTATGCCAAGAGTGGACTTGCTTACTTGGTGGTTCACAATGAGAGATGTTCAGCTTGAGAGAATATACCTCAAAATTAAAGGAACATGAAGTTTAGTGTTTGTTCGGAATGTCAGTGTATTTTTCCCACTGGTGAGTTTTCCACCCACCATTATTGCTGCTCGCATACCATCCCAGAGTAAAATATAATTAAAAACCAAACTGCATCGCTCTGACTGTAAATGCATATGTCCCGTTTATTTTGTATCAATAACTTGAACACGATAACTCTGCTGGGACTATTTTGCGAGATTTCGCAAAAGCCGGCATGTCCGAGGCGCCGCACGGCACGGAAAGTGAATCTGACAGCGAGGAATTCGGACTGGCACAGCTGATTTAGCGGAGCTCTTTAATGCAGAAACAGAGGATGAGACTTCGATGGGTTTGATTAATGTAAAAACTAAAATAAAGTACAATCAAACAAAGTTTTACTCCCGCTCTATTTTTAAATACGCACACTTGTGTGCTTGTGTGTGTGTTCTGAGGCGCGTGTGTGTGTGTAGACGGCGCCTTTAGGTTTGGTGCGCCGTGTGTGTGTTTTAAATACAGAAATGACACACAAAACTGAGGGTACGTCTTTCCACACGGCGCGCCGAATGGTCGCGAAAAGATAAGATAAGAAATCCTTTAATAGTCCCACAGAGGGGAAATTTGCAGAAAATACGGTATTTATATATGAAATGTCAGAATAGGTAATTTTTTGACGACACCCCTGAAGCAGTCAGATGACACCCCAGGGTGCCGCGACACCCCGGTTGAGAAAGGCTGGTCTATATCATACGAGTGATCATGTTAATTCTGTAGAACGTGTAAAATATTTGTTCTCATGACATAAATGTTTAAAAGTCATTGTATTTTCTTGTGTGAGGAAACAACTCAATTATTATCTATTGGTTGAATGCTGACTCAGCATCCAACCTGTTTCTCTTGAGTCATGATTAAGATCTTCCACCGGTTTTTACTTACTATCTTGATATCCTTTGTAATCTTGTTTAAATACTTTTGAGCGTGGGGAACACGTTCCAGGATCACATGCTCCATCTGTTTATCTTTATTGATTAAATATGAGGAACCGTATCAGGAGAGGTAATATAAGCAAGCTAATAGAGAAATATCCAAGGTTAAGCTGGGAAAACTGTTTGGAACAGATTCCTCCAACAAGTACTGCTTTTGCTAGGAGATATTTTCAAAATTTCAGTCCAAATCAGATCTGAAAAAGCAGCAGGTGTATTTGGCTTTTGCAGGAAAGGTTACACACCTGTTTTCTTAAGGACATTTATGAAGCATATTGGTGGTGCTCTGTCTGTATCCATTTCAGGCTCTTGTAAAGTCTTGTTCATCTTGGATTAGTTTCTTGGACTGTCGTGGCGGGGCTCACTGAGCTGGATTGATCCACATTTCCCGAGGCTTCACGCCGCCGAGGCTGCTCCTGCTCCGTTCCAAACTAACAAAGTACAATGAAAGGTCAACTCAAGTGAATGGGAAACGCTCCAAACACTAGAGATGTTTTGTAGCTGCTCTTATTTCAGTCTGAATGATACTGGAAGCAATTCCACAACTTTATATGCCTTACAGAGAGTCGGGCTCTTTCTCCTTTTAAACAATGTCTTTTTCTTTGTTTACATTTGTGAACAAACTCTGCAGCGGGAATGTTATCTTAAACCCAATTATAAGAGTAAAACATGCAAAGTAACCATAAAACCTTTACTTAAGCGTATAAACATCTGATATTTCTGTCAATTTATTTATTTTGCCAACTGAATAATTATTACAAGAGCAAAAACTTTGGGGCATTTTAGTACTTACACAGCAGTTATTTATCAAAACACAAAGATGTTAATGTCACAAGATCAATGCCTTACAGATGTTCTGCAATCAGCGCCTACCTTTCAACGAATCTTGTTTATTTTACATTCTGTCTGTGCACTATGATGAATGGCTGATCAACTGATCATTGAGACACGTTCAGCGGGAAATGAGTCAAAGACAGAAGTATCTCATAAACATTTGGTTCTTGTTATTTCGCTCTGAACCCTACAGTGGCCTGAACTGGCCACGAATCCCCTGGTCTTTTGTCTTGAAGCAAGCAGACTCTGCTGGCAGCCAGAACTCAGAACCACCCAAAAACAAAACAACCAGGAGCTCCGCAGTTCGGCGGTGAAACAACCAGCTTGTGGGGTCAAGATTTATTTTCAGAGAGGAGCAGAAAAATGCACACACAGCTTTCATGATGTCCACCCAAAGCCAGAGCCCCTGCATGCGCCTCGAAAGGCGTAGGCTATCGGTTAAAAGGTTCACTTCTGGTAGCCTGGTGACTGGAGAGCAAGCCAACCCAGTCACACCCACGCTGGGAACAAAAAGCTCCTTTTGCAGCTTGATGGCTGTTTGATATTGTTACCAGACTCCCGCTCTGCAGTCTCGTTCTCTCAGCTGCACAATCGTGCTGCGTGGGGCAGCTGAAAAAAAACAAAAGATAATGAAAAAGTTGACTAGAAAGAGAGGAACTCCTGTTATCTAATGACCACAACCGACTTTACAATCAGTGTTTGGTTTTCCTTTAGGGGGAAAAAAAAAAAGTTTGAAAAGGAGGGATAAGGCCGGAAAACCCCACACCCATTTGGAAGTAATTCCACTGAGCTCCATCTGAAAGTGCTTGGCTGTGATACCATCATACAATACATCTTGGGACACAAACCTGCTCCCTTTTACAAAAAGCTCTTTGATAGACTTCATCTTTAAAGTCTAACGGCTAAAGACTAAAGCGTTTGTTTTAGTTATTGATTTGTGTTGAGCACGATGCCTTGATGATTCCAACGAAGGTGCTCCAAAATAATTATCACAATGAAGGAAATACAGATAGTTTTGCAGAAAAGGAACATGCAGTTTGAGATCATCATTGGACCTGAAAGGTCATGATACATAAAGTATCAATGAATCGGGTTCAAAACTGGGTGTTTAATTAATGCCAGTGCAGACTGAAGCTGTGTAGGTGTTATCACAGCAAAGGTCAGTAAAATGTTAAATCCAGAGCATGAATAGACCCCTTTCACATCATGGAACGTGCAGGTGTAACTGATAACATCTACAACAACTGCTTCATTTAGCAGAGTGGTGGTTGCATTCGTACTGGTTGGGTTGACGGCTTACTGGAACTATTAACAAGACTTCTTTCACTCAAGTCAAATATCTGCTGAATTTCTCTGTACAACATGAAATATGCTCCGCCACAGGGAAAGTCACCACCTGGACTCAAACAGGTTTAGAACCCCCTACTGCAAAAGTGCTGCAGTGATTAAAGCGTTTCAGCTAACTTATTTAAGTTATTTAAATCTGAATTACGCAGGGAAGTCTTTTATTCCTTAAATAATCCAGCTGTAAGAATCTTCCTGTATTCATGAAGAAAATGTTTCTCCATTTCAGAGGGACCATATTATTATGCGTCATCATCGAACAGAACTTAACAAAATTGGTTATCAAAACCTGGAAGGATGGGGCAGTGGACTACTCACTTGATTGACGGGCACTCCTGGCCTGTGGTCATTTTATATGCAGGCAACTAGAGCCACAACATCTTAAGCCTGAGTTATGGTTCTGCGTCAAATTGACGCCGTCCCTACGCCGTCGCCGTGGCGCTGTCGTGAACCCTTCGGACTTCTCTGTCACTCCATTTCACTGCGGTGCAGTACCCCCCGTGACCGCTAGTTAGCGATCTTTTCCTGAATGGTTTATCCGGTCGTCATCATCCAGTTTATCTGGTCACAGTGAATCAAAGAGATAAGGACAACTATTGTGCAAAAAACCAAAACAAAAAAAAAAGAAATCACACATACACGAAGAAAAGAGCTCTGAAATTTCACGACTGCTTCAAACTGGAACCGGAAATGCGATGCTACCAAGCGAACCAATCACAGCCCTCTCGGTCTGCGTTTAGTCTGCGTCACCTCGACGCGTAGTTACAATTTTTGGGAGGTGCACGTCAGTGACGCCGTGGGCTACGCCGTAGGGTACCATTGACGCGTACCCTACGGCGTAGCCCACGCCGTTGTTTTGACGCAGAACCATAACTCAGCCTTTAGCAAAGAAGAATCCTCCTTTTCCAAGGAGAAAATGTGGTTAAAACAAAATGTGTTTTTTTGTCTATATATGTGGCCCTGTAATAGACTGGCAACCTTTCGCCTGTAATGAGTTGGAATAGGCTCCAGCAGAACCTCGTGACCTCTTAAAGGAGTAACTGGGTATATAAAGTGAATGGATGGATGGAATACCAGGACTCATTGGGCTCAAACTTGTGAAAGAGTGTTTGGGAGACTAGAGACATAATTTTCACACATGGTTTGGCTGAGGACACCGTACCCATGGTCTAGCATGATAATGGGAATACAACACTTTGAGCTTGTTTTTCAATGGGTTAGTCAGGCAACCCTGTCAAAGTAAATCACGTAATTAAACAATGACTGTATTAAGGTTCTGGAGAATAAAGAAAAGAGTTGGGTAGTCTGTGGAAAAACTTGGCTTTGTATAGAATTTGATCTTCCAACAGGACTGCAGTTCCATAAATACTCCCAACAACAATATTATAACAGCTACAGTGGTCAAGATCGAGTTTATTGGAAAGAATATTAACACTTCAAAGAGGCCCAGCACAAATGACGCCCTATCTAAACTGAAATATGTTAACAACCCTATTCCAAGTGTCTCTTAACAAGGACACTAGCGTGCGAACATGCTACAACAAAGATGATCAAGCCTGGCTTTATTCCAGGCCGTATAGATGAATGCTTCGGCACAGAGGAATGTGCATGTAACAGAAACAAAATGCACACAATGGCTGTACCATTATGTGCATTTTGCTTTGGCACCGGTCCAGTCAAGCATACTGGTAACCGTAATAAACACCGATCCAGGACAAGGTCCTGTACATACTAATTAAAAAAACAGAGTGCAACTCTAAATCGTTTTGTTTAGAAACCAGAGCTTTTCCTGTATTATGATAAATAATATTACAAAGAACAGTGTTAAATAAACAAAGGTTTCATTTGCATGTTGATGACACACAAAATGCATCGCACAATTAAAATGTTTTTGTTTTTTTCTCTTCTTTTTTTAACCACACAAAGTGATGCAAAAGCATGTGGAGAACCACCAGCAACCAAAGACCAGGGGCCGGATTCACCAAAATGTTCTTAAGAACGATCTTAAGAAATGTCTTTAGATCTAAAATTAAGAAGTTCTTAAGTGCAATTCCTCAATATTTTCTTAAGAACTGTCATTTCTTACAAATTTCTTATTTTTCCTACTTAAGAACTTCTTAAAATATGTCATTGCATTGCACGCGCCAACAAACAACATTTATACAGGTAGTTTGCGTCTTAACCGTCAGTCACTCACTAAACATGGAGAAGGAGAAAAAGAGATGCAGGAACTTTTCAAGGCAGGAGCTCGATGTTATGGTGGATGAGATTAATGTGTTGAAAAAGGTGATATTAGAGTCTTACCTTTTCACAGAAAATTTTAAGACAGGTCAAGGTTGTCTTAAAGTTAAGAAAAAAGTCAAGAACAAATTTGAGAACTTTTATTTCAAGAATACCATTTATTCTTAAGTTTTTTCTTAAGAAGAAACTTAAGAAGAAAGTTGAGAAAATACTTAAGAACTTTTTTGGAGAATATGACTTCTTCTCTTTTTTCTTCTTAAGACTGAACTTAAGAAAAAAATGACACTTAAGATTTTTTTTCTTAAGAATGTTTTGTGAATCCGGCCCCTGGTTTTGGAAATAGAAAACTTGGCACCCAGTGAAAGCCAAATGCCAGTGCAAACTGCACAGGTGCATCATTGCCAGCGCGAACGCTTGCGTACTAAATCCATTAAAAACAGAGTACCGCTAAATTAAGTGTGAATCCATCAGTTCACGGCAGGTTAATGTATTCTCAATGAGAGCAGATGCATGAAGTAGAACTGATCCTCCGGTTGAGTGGATTCAGTAAAAAGTTCTGGTAGAAATACTGCCTCATTTCCGATGGTAAATTGCTTTAAAAATAAAGTCCCCTGGAGATAAAATGATGTCATAATGCTGCATCCCTATTAAAGAAAAAATGATTAAGAAATAACTTTAAACAACCAAAGGCTAAACACTCTTTCATTATTTGTTCCATGTTGAACAGAAATCCGATTACATGTTTAATGATACAGCCTTAGCTTAATATTTTGTTGCACACACTTAAAAACTTAAACTACATTTGCTGCCAACAAGCATGATGTGACTTGCCAGAAACGTTTGATCATCAGTTTGAAAAAGATTCTCCCTGAATGTTTGTGGCTTGTCAAACATCCATTTAGCAAATTTGAGTCTGTTTTCCTACAGTAGCGCAGTCCTCCCGGGTCGTCTTCCCTGGAGCTCATTGTTCCTAAAGAGGCGATAGATGGTGAAATCAGACATAACCTTTTACCTTGGAGTTTTCCTTGGCTCTTTTTCTACCACCCACACTGTCTTCTGATCAACCAGGGGCTGCACTTCCTGTTGCAGCCACATCCTGGTAGGTTCACTGCCAGTCCCGGGGACTTTATAGTTTTTTATCATATTTGCAACTGTAATCACAATAATTTGAAACTGCTCTCACAGCTTTTTACCTTTTTTAGCATTATTATATGTAATGTTTCTTTCTGAGCACCTCAGAAAATGCTCTTGTTTTCTCTCATTTCAAATTATTATAAAATGTTAAAATACTTCAGTCTTTCACTGATTTCCTCTCACGTACTAAAGCAGGGGTCGGCAACCCAAATTCTTGAAAGAGCCGTATCGGACCAAAAACAAATATGTCTGGAGCCGCAAAAAATGAAAAGTCTTGTACAAGCCTTGGTATGAATGCAACACATGCTGCATGTATCTATATTAATTATAACTGGGGGAAGATTTTCTTTTCATTATGCACTTCGAGAAAAAAGTCGAAATTTCGAGAAAAAAGTCGAAATGTCAAGATTAATGTTGAGATTAAAAAGGAAAGGAAAAAGGAAGAAAAAAAGGAAAAAGAGAATGAAAAGGGAAAAAAGAGGAAAAAAGGAAAAAGAGGAAAAAAAAAAACGAAAAAGGACAAAAAAGAAAGAACGAAAAGGAAAAAAAAGAAGAAAAAAGTCAAACATTTTTGAAAAAGCTCCAGGAGCCACTAGGGCGGCGCTAAAGAGCCACATGCGGCTCTAGAGAAAAAAGTCGAAATGTCAAGATTAATGTTGAAGTACAATCTTGAGAAAAAAGTCAATATGTCGAGAAAAAAGTCAAAATGTTGAGATTAAAAAGGAAAGGAAGAAAAAAAGAAAAAAGGAAAAAGAGGAAAAAAGGAAAAAGAGGGAAAAAAAGAGAACGAAAAAGGACAAAAAGGAAGAAAAAAAAGAGGAAAAAAAGAAAACGAAAAAGGAAAAAAAGAGAAAAAAAGGAAAAAAGAACGAAAAGGAAAAAAAAGAAGAAAAAAGGTCAAACATTTTTGAAAAAGCTCCAGGAGCCACTAGGGCGGCACTAAAGAGCCGCATGCGGCTCTAGAGCCGCGGGTTGCCGACCCCTGTACTAAAGGCAATGGGAGGATAAGCAAGACACTTGTTTTTAACTTGTCACTTTTCAGTAGCATCCTTTTAGTGAAATATAAATTTGTCCACTTGTGTAAAACATCAAAGGTTCACGTTTAGCTTCCTCAGTCTAGTTTCACCAGGAAAGACCCGCGTGAAACACATCCCTTGTCACCTACAGTAACTACAGCAGACTGTACTGTAAATGCAGCAGGATTCTGTTAGCAACACAGCTGTCCTTTCTAAAGTCTTGAGGAATTCTTCTTGACATCCTTCTATGACTGTATTATATTTTCCATGGAGGTCAAGGGAAAATGGGAAGGAAAAAAACACAGGCTATCTTTGTGTTTTGTGACTATTCGACCACAACCATGACACTAATTGAACTTTATTTGAAAGAACACAGCAAGGAGACTGTGGTGGGATGCACAAGCTGGAAAATGTACCAGCCAACAGAAGGGTCTTCTTCACTTTGTATTTAAATCATCTCAGAGGAGCAGCCTTCACGTACTGTAAAAAACTTTCACAGTGGTGCACGTTAAGTCCAGGTGGATATTAAAATATAAGCCTAAAGTAAAACTTTTGACTTTAATGTGTGTACTGCTGATCTCCCAAGCTTCATTCCTCCTGGGTTTTTTGGAAAAGTAGAGCAGGTATTTAGTGCAGTCCCATCTATCAAAGCAAACCTCATCCATCTGCAGCTGGGAGATATAACTGACACTCATCATATCAAAAAGCACTTCAAGGACTCCCACTTAACGGACTTTGAGCTTTGCAGGCTTTGACACCCCACCCGGTATCCTGTCAGGCCACAAGCCAATATGGATTTACACCTGGCAATTTAGAGATGGAGGGAAAAAGCGATTGATTCTTCCAAGTTCACAGTCCAGTGCTGAAATGGATTTTTTTTTTTATCTTATTTCCTTTTCCTCATATCACATCCAGCTGTCAAATACCATATTATGCAAAGCTGTCTCAGGAAATAGGATGTGCACATGGTGAATAAATCAGCAATTTAAAAAAAAAAAACTGCTGGGATTGTGAGTTATATACAGCTTTGACTTTCAGCAAGGTGTGGGCGACTACATTTCTCTCCCAGTGGCCTTGTTTTCTCCATCTCAGAATGAAAGGAAATAAAGAGAGCCAATGCTGTACTTAAAATGAACTTATTAATTACGATTTATGTAAACAAATTTATTGTATTAAGTTATATTGATGTAAGGACTGAAGTAATTGCACAGATACACCATGTGTTTTGTAGCTTTTGGCTGTCTTCTTTGGATTGCAACTCCAGTTTCTTTGGAAAAATGGACTCAGTAAACACATTTGTAATAAGATATCAGTATGTTAAGTTAGGCACTGTGTGGAGAAGTCCAGGCATTTGTCAACAATGGCGCTCAACTGCTTAATAAGAAACGAAAAGGCAGCGATGAGTGCAAAAACATTGTTAAAAGTTCTCACCGTCTGTATGGAGCAACACATGCTGGATCAATCCATCACATGTACTGTTTAAACAGAAAGATGGAAGTGTTTTCGGAAGATCCAGCAACACCTTAAGGAAAAACAGCCGCCCACTCACTGCTGTGCTGCACGCCTGTTTTCTAAGTCAGGTTACAATAGAAACCCACTTCCTCTGCTTGAATCTCGTTACATGGCGCAGTTGGTGTTTGATCTGGGCCAACAGCAACTGTGATAGCAAGGCTGCAAAAATATTTGTCCTTGTTGGGTGATTGGGTTACGACGAGTCACTGAAGAGCAGCCTGTTGTCTCTATAAGCGCAGCTCCTCAAGGTTGCTGGGAGGGCTGAACTGTTTTACAAGTTCTTCTCCTGCGGACGATTCCTGGCGCATTTTCAAAAACCCGGAGATCTTCTCTGAACCGCAGATACGATAAATTGGTCTCATTATTTTGTCTCCTTGTTTTTAACCCTTGTCCTGTCTTTGGGTCAAAATGACCCAATTCTCCTGCTCTCTCCTTCCTTCCTTCCTTCCTTCCTTCCTTCCTTCCTTCCTTCCTTCCTTCCTTCCTTCCTTCCTTCCTTCCTTCCTTCCTTCCTTCCTTTTTCCCTTCCTTCCTTCCTTCCTTCCTTCCTTCCTTCCTTCCTTCCTTCCTTTTTCCCTTCCTTCCTTCCTTCCTTCCTTCCTTCCTTCCTTCCTTCCTTCCTTCCTTCCTTTTTCCCTTCTTTCCTCCTGCTCTCTCCTTCCTTCCTTCCTTCCTTCCTTTTTCCCTTCTTTCCTCCTGCTCTCTCCTTCCTTCCTTCCTTCCTTCCTTCCTTCCTTCCTTCCTTCCTTCCTTCCTTCCTTCCTTCCTTCCTTCTTTCCTCCTGCTCTCTCCTTCCTTCCTTCTTTCCTCCTGCTCTCTCCTTCCTTCTCTCCTTCCTTCTCTCCTTCCTTCCTTCCTTCCTTCCTTCCTTCCTCCTGCTCTCTCCTTCCTTCCTTCTTTCCTCCTGCTCTCTCCTTCCTTCCTTCTTTCCTCCTGCTCTCCTTCCTTCCTTCCTTCCTTCCTTCCTTCCTTCCTTCCCATTTCCCTTCTTTCCTCCTGCTCTCTCCTTCCTTCCTTCCTTCCTTCCTTCCTTCCTTCCTTCCTTCCTTCCCTTTTCCCTTCTTTCCTCCTGCTCTCTCCTTCCTTCCTTCCTTCCTTCCTTCCTTCCTTCCTTCCTTCCTTCCCTTTTCCCTTCTTTCCTCCTGCTCTCTCCTTCCTTCCTTCCTTCCTTCCTTCCTTCCTTCCTCCCTTCCTCCCTTCTTCCCTTCCTGGACCCGTAGACAGCACAAGGGTTAATCACTTAAAGTGTGTAAACACATATTATTCCTACATTACTGATAAATGTAGAAAGGAGCAGGGATTTGAAAGAAATCAAAAAGGATGAGTGGATACTGCATGTTACTGTACGTGAGGCCGATGCAAACAGAAGTTAAAACAAACAGAGGGTTAGAACTCCCTCCTACCTTCTTCAGATCTCTCTGGAGAAACCCAAGGTGTTCCCAGGTCAGCTGGGGAAAGAAAATAACTTCTGCATCTTAAACACATGCTCCTGGATCTGCCTAACAGCTTCTTTTCAACTGGTAAAGTGAAGGGAGGAATCCTGAAAACATTTTAACCAGATGCCCGAACCACCTCTCAATCTGGAGGAGCAGTGACTCCATCGTGTCCCTCCTGGATGACTGAACTTGACTATCTCTAAGGGAGAGTCCAGCAACCCAACATAGGAAACTCATTTCAGTAGCCTGGATTTGCAGTCATATCCTTTTTTGTTACCGCCCACCACTTGCAAGCGTAGGTGAGGATAGGGACAAAGATTGACAGATATTAGGGAGAGTCATACCTTTTTGGTTCAGCTCTCTCGCATCTCTCTTCACCACAACAGACCAGTACAAAGTCTGTATTACTACAGATGCATCGCACTTGTGAACTAACCAAAAAACATACTTGAATTCCTCATTTGGAGACATCTCTTCACTTCACAATAACCATGGCCTCAGATTTGGACGCACTAACTTTCATTCCTACCTAGGCCTGTGTTGAAAAAAAAATTTTTTTCTTTTTTTTTTCTTTGTTTTTTTTTTTTCATCATTACATTACAACTTTTGGTTATTTTTTTGTTTATCCCCATAAAAGGAATGTTTTGTTGGACACGAGAATAACTGGTGCCATGTTTTTGCCTTTAAATATGTTTAAAGGTATGAAAACAAAGTGTTTTAAAGGTTTATAATTGCATACATTTTCTATATTTCATTACTTTATATACTGTCTTGGGGTTACATTTGCAAGAAATGCTAAAAAACCAAATGCTCAAAAATTAAAAACCAAAATAGACCGAAAAAGGAACAAATAAAAACGGAATGAGGGAAAAAATAAAACTGATTTCATCCGTCTCTGTTTCCTCCCTGGATCTGTTTGATAATTCTGACCCACATGATGTTTCTGAAAGCAGTTCTATCAGCATTCTGGGAGCTTATTGGTCCTTACAGCATCATTAGCTGCAATACTTGCTGTTTAATCTCAATATAATACTAGTAGTAATATTTTGCATAACTACAGTCATATAATTCATGCAACAGCTCAAAAAACAGTTTTAATAACACTAACCCAAATCAATATCGGAATCAAATCTTGATAATCGATTCTGAATCTTAAGAATCAGAATCGAATCGATTCTTGACATTTGAATCGATCCCCAGCCCTCCTACCTTAATGGCTCAATGTCACCAACAGGATCACATCATCTGCAAAAAGCAGAAATGGCATCCCGAGACCACCAAACGAGACCCCTTCTACCCCTTCTGCAGTAGTAGTAATGAACACAATCAGTGTAAAAGGGAAGCCCTCATGGAGTCCAGCTCACACCTGGAACAAATCTGATTACCGGCGAAACTCTTCCACCGTTTAATGTCATTGTGGCACAATGGTAGTTACTTATTAGGTCACTGTCCAGTCATAAATGCTTTGCATACAGTCTGGGTCAACGTCCAATTGTTGAGAATTACCTGCTTATGAAAATTGATGCCAGTGATAGCACAGCCAAGTCTCTAAAATAAAATCCTGGTACTTTGTTATTTTAAGCCTTGGAAACGTGTAATTAATACCGTTTTAGAAGAGAAAATACCTTTGATGGTTTTGTACGACATATAAAGTTATCGTTATATTTCTTTTTCCAACATTCTCCCTACAAAAATGAGTAATTTGCAGTTGCAGACACTCCAAGTCACAACCAAGTCGCATCTGGTACCAGAATACAGACTTCATAGAACAACAATATTTTCTTTGCTTCTTTGCATATGTTCTGTGTTTCTGAAAATTGGCTACAGACAATTTTTAGTGAAAGAGAGGCTCTATAAATACAATTGAACTGAACAGACATTCAAAATACATCCAAAAACATATTCATCTGTGTGAACTACAGCGACAGTCCCAGTAATTTCATGCCCAGCACTTCAGAGTTTATGCGTTGTACACACCAAATTGGACCAAATTTAGCTTTTACACATAAACCCTCTATAAGGACTTTCATCACCATAAACATCGGATTGTATCAATGAGAGAATAGAAGCTGTGATGAGCCAATCTCTGACTTTTGAGTACTACAGGAATCCACATTAGTGTGTTAGACACGTCAACATCTGGTTTTGACCGTCTTTATAAGAGTTCTAAAGTGAGAGTTCATGCTACAAAATATATATATGTATATAAAACAGAACAATAATGCAGAGAGGAGAAAGTTGTTCAGTTTTATAACACTTTGCTTTCAGGATGAAGAAAAAAAATTGGCTGTTTGAGCTTACTCTTAGGTGGCCTGGCCTCGGACTGCTGAAATATGTTCAGCTTATGAGGTTGGATGTTTTTATATCCAAGTGAAGAGCTGAAAAACACCAAAAATGGAAATGAGCATGAATAATAACAAAAAAGGGAAAAAAGAAGGAAAAAAAGGGAGAAGGAAGAAGTTGCAGGTGTTGTTGGATGTGATGATGCATTAAAATATGATTTATTGCAGACCAAATCATCAGATTCCTTAGCTGATCAATCAAAGATTAAAAATGAACAAATGACCTGAGCTTTTTGCTGGATTTGGGTATTTGAAATCCTCTCAGGAAGAGAAGAGTGATACGCATTTTAAACTGTGTCCGTCTGCTGGCCATAAAGCTGCAGGTGCATCAGTCAAAGCTGCGAGCCAGACAGTCTAACCTCTGCTGGGAGGTTCACAGCAGCAGACTGTTTCTGAATCAGGACTAGGTCATGTTTATCCCATTACAACAAATCATTTAACCTGGGCACCAAAGCCAGCATGTGAACATATTAATAATCAAATTCCAGCCCTGTTTTTCCTGAGTTATATCTTTTATAGAAACATCAGCCTTGTCCTTTTTATTTTTTTCTTGGCCGGAACAAACATGTGTTTTTTGCGCGTTTTTAATCATTTGAATCTACGGTGGCCTCTAGGATTGGATAGCAGCACTGTGGCCCGTGGAGACGACCTCTCCACTGGGAACAGAAGGGATTCATCCATACTAACCAGCGGTTTCACTCCGGTGGAAAACCAGCGATCCCACACAGCTTGACAGAAACCTCTGCTGCAAAGCAACATGGAAATATTACGATAGTGTGCGTAAAACTTTCACCTGTTTTGAAGGAAATTTTGTCTGCCTCGTTCAAAGAAGAGGTCACCCCTGTGGAGAAACATGCGCCTACCAACGAGCTGATAAGTGATATGAGGTGTGGAGTTTATGTAAGAGTCACGCTGCAGTGAACGTAGCTTCCCACTGCTGTGGAGGAGGCAAACTACTGTACTTGAATATTGAATATATTATAATGTAACTTTATTTAGGTGTTAGGTAGTGTTAGGTAGATTTGTCTTAACAATGCTGGTTAAATTCCTTAGTGCTTTTACTCCATTTTAAGCTTATTGAATGGATTTAACCATTTTACTTTTGACAAACGTCAACAAAAAGGTGAAAGAAATCAGCAAAGACTGCAAAAATCAAAAGGCAGATATTGGAATTATAGCGCAAATACGTTTTGTCAATGTTAAAAAATCAGTTTCAATTTAATTTTGAAGGAATACTATTTTAGGAAGTGTCTGGATCCTGCAGTCTCCTGTCCCCATCCCTAAAAACCACCTAAAGTAACTTAGCACTCGCTTCATATCTCATCTCTTGCAACAGCTGTGCATCACTTTATGTCACAGTGACTACGTTTACATGCAGTCAAAATTCGGGTTATTGCTAATTTTCCGGTTACTGAAACATTCTGAATAATCCGTTTACATGGTAATTAATCATTCGGGATATCTGGATATAACCAGCGACGCGCGGAGAACATCATGACACAATTCCCGTCATTTCCGCTTCTTCTTACTGTATTCAAATTCAAAACAAATGCTGCTTTGCGCAACTTTATGCTCACCTTCTTGTAAATCTCGCTATTCCGGGACTTTTTACCGTCTACAAATGCCAAAATGTTCATATCCTTCATTACATTTATGAAGTGATTAGTCTCCTCCTCACTCCAAAAGTGTGGCGTAGTCTTGTGTTTCTCCGTGTTTATAAGAACTTCCTGGACTCAAAAGACCAGGATTCCTTGTGAACAGAGCATGAGCAGAAAACAAATTCATGTTCCGTTTGATGGGGATATTCCGTTTGGTGTTTACATGACCCAATATTCTGGTTTTAAAAGGAGTAACCCAGGGTTCATATTCGGGTTTTTAAAAACTGGAATATGAGCAAATTTGGGTTATTCAAAGGGGTTATTGGTGTTTACATGGCCGTGCAAATTCGGGTTATTGCCAATATTCGGGTTTTAAAAGGGTTATTGAATGCATTTAAATGCAGTCAATGTCACACATCAATAAGATGAAAATCCCTCGCACTACAGTAGATATATAGACAGAGGAAATTAGAATACTAAAGAAAGTAATGATGGAATAGAAAACAAAAGTCACTGAGCAAGAGTAACTTCTGAACATAGACTATTAAGCAAAGGACGAAGCGTTAGTAACCTGACCCATTGTTTTCTGAAGACTAGTTTTGAAGCCTGAGGCCCAGCCATGATGCCTGACAAACACAACAGTGGGAACACGCCCACTCCCTGCCAATCAGTTAGTTTGGTCGCAGTTCCTTCAGCCAAAGCCCACAGAAATATCTGGAGAAGTGCTGTCAGACATTACCAGCGGGATATACCGTTTAAGTTGTTGAATCAACAGCGAAATCAAAAATGACAATTGTTTTTTTGCTGCAGTGTTTATTACAAACTGGTTGCTTCGCTAAGCGCAGTAGCATTATGTTGACGGATGAAGAAGTGATAATGGCTAGTCATTGGCGGAGCCAACTGCCAGGCTGTAAATGTGTTTATATGTATGTGTTTATTTACAAAAAAAACATTCACTCTAAAAAGAAATAAATAAGCAGGTAAAGCTAAGGAATAAGCACAGGGGAATCCAATTTGAATATAAAACAAAAATCAAAGAACTCTCCAGAATTAGGATAAATGTGAGGTCGGGAACACAGCAGGTGGACTGAAGCGCAGAAAGAGTTAGTCAGTGTAGGTTTCATGTGGTGACATAAACAAGACAATACTACACCGTGAGGGTAAAGGGGTACAGGGTATAAGTAGGGAGAAACACAGGTGAGACACACCAGGTTAATGAGGAGGGCACAGATGCAGACCATGATGACCAGCCAGACCAAAGAAATACTAGCACAATATAGCAAAATGAAAGCCTGCAAATCCAAGGACAAAGTGAACATTATTCTTCCAAAAACATAAAAACAAAGAAACTATTACCCTAATGCATAAAAAAAAAAATTGGGGTATTTTGTTATTTTCTGAAAGCATTTTTCAGAAAATCAGCAGTGACACATCATATTGAGAAATTGGGCTCAGATACCAAATTTCTGTCTTTCTGGACCTGTCACCTTTTATACTCATATTCAGTTCCATATAAACAAACATTTTCATCACTAAGCTCATGTCATTGTTTTCAGAAACTCATTTGAATGTAAGCAACATTGTTTTGCTTTATTTTAAAATACAAATTTAAAGACGGACTCCTCTCTTTTCTAAAATGAAGCTATCGTCATGTTCCACATTCTGAAATTGGCTTAGGTTTTTATATCGGATGCACTTCCTGACACAACCTTCTCCACCCAGGCTTGGGACCAGCTCTACGAACGAATGGGCCAGTGGGGGTTTAGTGGGGTTCGATGGCTTTCCCAGAAAATTTAAGCAAATGAATTGAGTTCTTGATTGATTCAGTGACCTTCCAGTTGGGAACTGATTCCTCCCACTATGTCCTGGCCACATGAACATCCATGTGGAATAAAGTCCCCTTGTTCTGTTATTTGCATCTGTCTATAACAGTGCAGAAGGACACCTGCAAAAGTGCACTTACAACAAACGATGTAGAAGAGTAATTCTGCCTCCAGATTCATGTGAGTTCATGGCTTCAGGTCAGTGTGTGGACATGGGTCTTAAATTATTAACCTGGATCTGTCATTCATATTGTCAACAGGACTTCCAGATTGGTAGGATGTACATTGACACTTTATAGATATAGAAAAACATAAGTTTGATGACAATACAGTTAACGTCCTGTTGGGAAGCTAATGCTGAAAGCTGATGATGTGGAAAGTGGAGAATAAAATAATACCCTGTGCAAACTGTTTTTACCAACATACTTGATATATTTTGATTCCTTAGAGTTTTAGATTCAGGACTGCCAAGTGTGTGTGACGAACTTGGATCTGCAGGGTTTCACTCATCTCCAGCGGTGAAGTACACCCAAAACTAAGAACCTCCTGTACCAACATTCCTATGTATAATATCTGCAGTGCTCTAAATTCTCAACAAGAAACCCAATTGTTTAAATGCCAAGTCCTTAAATATTCAAACTCTTCTTTATCCAGTCAGCTCTGGGATACATTTTTTTGCTGAAACTAGTAGGTATAAATATTTTTCTACATTTACTGAAATATTTGTTCTTGCTATGTTTAATTCTTAATGCTCCTGTATCGTACTGCATTGCAATTTTTACAAAATCTAATTTACCCACCTCTTGCGGCTCCAGGTGACTCGCATGAATCTGGACGTTGAGCGGAATGATGGCCAGAGCGCCAACACTGTAACCTTGGGTGAAATATTCCTGTTGAATTGTGCTCATGGCAGGAAGAGTCGTGTTTCTTCCATCTTTCCTGCGTATCATGTTTGCTGACTGTATAAATGTAGTAATTCAAATGTAAAGCAGGCTTCCAATGGTACAATATTTATACAAAGCCCCTGACATATGGTATGGGTTGCTGGACAGCTGCTATTGATCGCAGGAGCTGTATAAGAAACACTCCGAAAATGAATTTTAAATTGAGATGTAGGGATGCATCGTGTCAAGAAGATAGTGTTTTGCAGAATCATTTTTGAATGTAGAGGGCTCATATTTCACCTGGGCGGGATGGCTTTGCAGAGATGCACAGTGGTCTGTGAAAGTACCGCTGCTTTTCACAGGTCAGTTCATGATTTTGAAACTGTTTTATTTGTACGCTTGTTTATTTGGGTTCTACTCTGGTTTAATTATTCATTCATTCATTCATTATCTTACCCGCTTTATCCCTTGCGGGGTCACGGGGGTCTGCTGGAGCCTATCCCAGCTCATTTTAGGTGAGAGGCAGGGGTTACACCCTGGACAGGTCACCAGTCCATCACAGGGCCTGGTGAATTAATCACTGGTTTAATTAATTTTAATTAATTATTTTTCCCTGGATTTTCCCCTCCTTGAACCGCCACCTTACTGTGGTGGAGGGGTTTGTGTTGCCCGAGTGATCCTAGGAGCTATGTTGTCGGGGGCATTAAGCCCCTGGTAGGGTCTCCCATGGCAAACAGGTCCTAGGTGCCAGGCCAGACTAAGAGCGGTTCACAAAAGCCATTCATTAGGAGGAAGAGACCAAGGACTGTTACGACCCGGCCGGGCTCAGCCCGAAATGGCGACGTGGGCCCGCCTTCCTGTAGGCCCACCACCCGCAGGAAGGTCCATGAGAGGCTGGTGCCATGTGGACTGGGTAGCAGTCGCCCCGGGGTGCCTCGACAACCCAATCCCTGGACATCAACCCTCACAGTGGGGACATGGAATGTCACCTCGCTGGGGGGGAAGGAGCCGGAGCTTGTGCGTGAGGTTGAGAGATACCGGCTAGAGATAGTCGGGCTCACCTCCACACATAGCTTGGGCTCTGGAACCCAGCTCCTTGAAAGGGGCTGGACCCTCCACTACTCTGGAGTTGCCCAGGGTGAGAGGCGACGGGCTGGTGTGGGCTTGTTTATAGCCCCCCAGCTCAGTCGCCATGTGTTGGAGTTCACCCCGGTGAACGAGAGGGTCGCTTCCCTGCGCCTTCGGGTCAGGAAAAGGTCTCTCACTGTTGTCTGTTCCTACGGGCCGAACCGCAGTGCGGAGTACCCGGCCTTCTTGGAGTCCCTGGGAGGAGTACTGGATAGTGCTCCTACTGGGGAATCCATTGTTCTACTGGGGGACTTCAACACTCACGTGGGCAATGACAGTGATACCTGGAGAGGCGTGATTGGGAGGAACGGCCTCCCCGATCTGAACCCGAGCGGTGTTTTGTTGTTGGACTTCTGTGCTAGTCACAGTTTGTCCATAACGAACACCATGTTCAAGCATAAGGGTGTCCATCAGTGCACGTGGCACCAGGACATCCTAGGCCTGAGGTCAATGATCGACTTTGTTGTCATTTCATCTGACCTTTGGTGTGCTGGCGGAGGAGGAGGTTGGACAGACCAGGCAGACCCAAACGGATTGTGAGGGTCTGTTGGGAACGTCTGGCTGAGCTCTCTGTCAGGGACGTCTTCAACTCCCACCTCCGAGAGAACTTCTTTCAGTTCCCTGGGGAGGCGGGGGACATCGAGTCCGAGTGGACCATGTTCTCTGCCTCCATTGTCGACACGGCGGCTCGAAGTTGTGGACGCAAGGTCTCCGGTGCCTGTCGTGGCGGCAATCCTAGAACCCGGTGGTGGACACGTCCCTAGAGAGGTGTTCCAAGCATGTCCCTCCGGGAGGAGACCCCGGGGAAGACCCAGGACACGCTGGAGAGACTATGTCTCTCGGCTGGCCTGGGAATGTCTCAGACTCGCCCCGGAAGAGCTGGAGGAAGTGTCTGGGGTGAGGGAAGTCTGGGCATCTCTACCGAGACTGCTGCCCCCGCGACCCGGTTCCGTATAAGCAGCGGAAAATGGATGGATGGATAATAATTATTTTAAGCTCAGAGTCTTTAGGTCGGGAGGTCAAGTCACTTTTATGACACTGTTCAACATTTGTTTTCGTTCGGTTTTGGTAACTCTTTCGTTTTCTCCTTCATCATTAATTACTTGTCTCTTCATCATGACCCTTTTTGCTGCTTTAAGCCGCTGGTGATTTTCACTTGCTGCACAGACTGCTCATGGCACTGCTCTTTATATCTTACTGTACATATGATGTATTCCACATGTGTGCAGCTGTAACCAGGCTCTCACACAGGTGCTGTTTTTAAAATTGAATTTGTTGCACTGACTAACTTGGTAGTGAACGATTACATCCATGTTTGCTTGGTTTTAAGCTAAACCGGTGACTTCCAGGATCCCAGTTGCCTCAGAGGAGATACCAGTCAACAAGCCAACACATACTGAAGAGTGACGTTAATGAAAGCATGGAAATGCATTGCCATAACGTTGGACTGTTGGTTTAAATACATTACTGCAACTGTTTTAATCCCGCAAGTGTTCCAGGAAAACTTGGAAACTGTGTGTGTAGCATGGCTACATCTGGGCAAAGACCTTTCTGACTCATTATATACTTGATGCTTAATCAGCAACAATTATCTGGGCACCGGCAACCCTCCCATGACAGTGAACATTCCCTTCAGCGGGGGGTCAGATTGCATTACTTTGCGGCTGTGGTTTGTGCTGGGTAGCAAAAGAGTTAATACATTTCTAAGCATGTTTGTCATTTTTCCTAATTTTTTCGACCCCCTTCTCGTCTGGTCGTACAGCTGCACGCAGAGCTGAGTCATGGTTGCTTCTTCTTCACAGTCCTCTGGAAATATTCAAATGATCATCAACATGACTGTGAATGAATCATTGGAACCCAGGGGGGGCCTTCTCGCCAGCTCCAGCTTAAACTGCAGTGTTCCACGTGTCTTTCCATGTTTGCTTCATTGAAATCATGCATAATCACTCATTGCAAAGTTCGTGTCTGGACCATCTCTGTTGTAACTTTGTTTTCATCAAAGACTTTCACCCCTGAGTCATCACCACTGACAGAGCTTCATTACAAATGACAATGGTTGTCTAGGTACAAGATCTTGAATTTCACATTTTGCTTGTGGATCATTTATAGACCTATATTCTTACAGAAAATAACCTGTCTGGATGCACAATTGACCTTCACAAGCCTCTCATAGTCCATTTGAATAAGAGAAATACATATTTATCCAAGTCCATGGTTAGTAAAGGTTGTCTGGTCCTTATCAGGGGTTAAAATCAGGCAAATAAAAAACTGTCATTGATTATTTTACAAAAAACAAACCAAATTGTGAAAGAAATCCTAAGTATACCTCATGTTTCAATAAGAGTAATAGCTTGAAAAAAAATAGTTGTCTCTGACGTTATCAGTCTCCCACATCATCACAGAAGAATTTTGACCAACTCTTCTTTCCACAGTCGCTTTAGTTCATTTACTTTTTAATGGGCCCCCACACCATTTTCATCAGGTTAAAGTCTGAACTTTCATTGGATATACACTATTTTTCTTATTACTCATTTTCAGCCAGATTTTAGCTACCAGAAATATAGACCCAAAACAATCAGTGCAACTAAATACACAGTTAACTCGAGCTACAGCTAAAGCACGATCAGGCCACGTGTTTGGACGCCTTTCTGTCTTCTAATATGCATTCATTATATGGGAGTGGATTTACTGTCCTAAGTAAGTCAGACTCCACCACAATCCAGGGCTCTTCAGGTCTGGTCCTCGAGTGCCGGTGTCTGGCATGTTTCAGATGTTTCTCTGCTTCAACAGACCCGCATACAAATAACTGTGTTACTGACAGACACGTGCAGACCGTGATGATAAGCAGATGATGATCCAGTCATTTGAATCAGGTATGTTGACGCAAGAATACATTTTACACATCCAGGGCACCGACCCACGAGTACTGGGCTTCCTAATACACCGAAGCAACAGAGAGAGCTTTGCTTTAACTCAGGGGTCGGCAACCCAAAATGTTGAAAGAGCCATATTGGACCAAAAATCACAAAAAAACAAATATGTCTGGAGCTGCAAAAAATGAAAAATCTTGTATAAGCCTTAGAATGAAGGCAACACATGCTGCATGTATCTATATTAGTTATAACTGGGGTTAGATTTTTTTTTTCATTATGCACTTTGAGAAATGTCGAGAAAAAAGTCGAAATGGCGAGAAAAAAGTCGAAATGTCGAAATTAATGTTGAAGTACAATCTCGAGAAAAGTGGAAATGTTGAAAAAAAAGTCGAAATGTCGAGGAAAAAAGTCAAAATTTTAAGAAAAAAGTCAGAATGTCGAGATTAATATTGAAGTACAATCTCGAGAAAAAAGTCAAAATGTTGAGAAAAAAAGTCAATGTCGAGAAAAAAGTCAAAATGTTGAGAAAAAAGTCGAAATGATGAGAAAAAAGTCAATGTTGAGAAAAAAGTTGAAATGTCGAGATTAAAAAGGAAAGGAAAATGGAAGAAAAAAAGAGAGGAAGAAAAAAAGGAAAAAAAAAAGGTCAAACATTTTTGAAAAAGCTCCAAGAGCCACTACGGCGGCGCTAAAGAGCCGCGGGTTGCCGACCCCCGCTTTAACTGGTGACAACCAATCAGAACAATAGCAAATTGTGAACTTATATCGACTTCTACTACTTTTGGGTCAAAGTCCAGGACAGGAACTGTGGAAACACTTGAGGAGTTCATAGGACAGGGCAGTCCAGTTGGATGTTTACGTGCAGGGATTAGCTCAATTCCAACCATATTATCCAGATCTGTAAATTAGACTGAGAAGTCCAGACCAGGTTGATGTCATTCAGATCATTGCAAAAATGATGTGGTAACTGTGAGTAACTGGGACCTTCATTTCACTTAGTGACTGCTAAAGTCTTGTGGCAACAACGCAAGTTAAAGGGGACCTATTATGAAAAACAGGTTTTTTCTGTCTTTAACATATATAAAGTGGTCTCCCCTCAGCCTGCCAACTCAGAGAAGGAGGAAAGCAACCAAATTCTGCAGTGTCTGTACAGCCGCCTGGATGATCCGTCCAGTGTGATGTGGATCTACGAGCCAATAAGATTCTGCTCCCGTCGTTACGTAACCAAAATGCGATTTACATCGTTTGCCCCTGATGCGTGAAACCACGCCCACAACTAACTCCACCAGCCGGAGCTTCCGCCATTTTTTCGTAGCGGTGTATCGCGTCATTCAGGCAGCCAATCAGCACAGAGCCTCATTATCATAGCCCCGCCCACTCAGAATCCTGCATAGATAATGAGGTTAGAGAATGGGAAGATAAAGACATGATTCAGAGGCTGAATTTTTAATTTATTTAGCAAAAACAATCAAAAGCTTGTTTTTAAGACATTCAAGGCCTGTTTAAAATAGGTATTAGATGCCATAATAGCTCCCCTTTAAAATCAGCAATCGCCCACCACTGTGCCTTACAGAAGCAACTGAGGTGTTTGTGCAAATATGCTGTGTTTCATCAATTAAGTGGCCGCTGTGGAGTGCAAACCTGAGAGTTTGGGGTTTGAGTCCCGGCCTTGCAAAGTGTTGAAGGGTCCATGGGCATGACAGGGAACCCCACATTGTGTGTTTGGGTGTGTGTATGGATTAATGTAGCTTGTAATCTTACATGTTTGGAATTAGGGCTGGGCGATATGGACCAAAAGTCATATCTCAATATTTTCTAGCTGAATGGCGATACTCGATATATATATATATCGATATTTTTTCTGTGACATAATTGGGGTTTCCCCCAAAGCATTATAGCATAGCATCTCTGTTAGCTTCATTTTTTCTGAGGCAAACCCTTAAAAAAACAGTCAGTTTTAATACAAAGCCTCGTGCCAAATGTCACACAGGTACCTTTATTAACAGAGGTCTGCACAATATCAAAATGTATAAAACAAATGAAATAAAAATAAACTGCCTGCATATATAGAATAAAAATGCTTCTTGAATAAAATAAAACAAATATCCCTTTCCTGCATAACAATTAAATTAAAATACACTGTGCAATTAATACAATGTAGACAGTAACAGGCAGACTTTTCCACTGAGGTTGACAGTTGTGCAAATAACAAAACATTTGTGCAAATCTCAAATAAAACATTCAAGTCAATTTGACACAAAATAAGCGATATCAAAATCATAAAAAAAATGTAAAAAAAAAAAATTATTTTTTTAAAATCGATATAAATGATATTGTCTCGTACCATATCGCGTTTGAAAATATATCGATATATATTAAAATCTCTATATCGCCCAGCCCTATTTGGACTGGTTAACAAACGTAGAAAAGGAAAACCTAATTACAGTCCAATTTACACGGGATACACTAGTGTGTACGCCAGTGTCATTATGCAAATCAGCAGTTTTCATTTCTCCTGCACACTTTTAACGTGCAATTACAGCTTCCTTATAAGATGGTTTAGAAGAAAAGAGGTTACCAAACTGAAGGTAAGAGTCCTCACAAGCAGTTACAAGTGTATTGTTTTGAATTCAGAATTTACCCATTTTAGTGTTCCAACTCATCAAATTCAATTTCTTTATGGGGGAAATGAACCATAATAGATTTTTCTGTCTGCTCTTGTTGGTAGTGTTTTGACAAACATCTGTCATCTACTGTACATGCATTTGTCTTTGATAAAACACCATGCACAAGACTTCAGAAACAAAACTTTTCAAAATATGACTGTTATTTCTGTAGTATTCTAACCATCTGAGAAGGTTTGGATAAAGGCTAATATCATATTTAGATTACAGTGATTTAATATTCCCTTCAAATATTCATCCCTTTAAGTGGCTCCTATCACATGCTGCCGGTATTCTACAGCAGCTACTCCACTGAACTCTGCTGAATCCTTAGATGGGAAAATCTAGCGAGAAATTAATGATGCTTGTCAACAGCATTGGTTGCAAACTCCGGCTTAGATGGAAAGGTCCTTAAAATCCCTCACATCCTCCGAGCCCCGGGCTGTCCAGCTGCAGTGGCCTACATTTCTTGCTATCACAGATGTTTTGGCCAAATAAGCAGTAGCAACTCGCCTAGAACTGGTCTTAACCTTTTCTTCCCCTGAAAGGGAAAAACACCTCCCAAACTGTCCAGTTTCTGCCTCGTCCAAAGCTGCTCCATGAAAATGTTTTTTTTTGTTTTTTTAATAGTCAACCCAGCCGTGAGCAGCTGCAGGTTTAGCTATGACAGTTTTTCTCTGGATTTACTCTCTCCCTCCACAGTCTGGATCCTGGGTACCACATTGTGATTGTAAGCAGAGTTGGGTAGTAACGAGTTACATTTACTCTGTTACATTTACTTGAGTAAGTTTTGGGAAATGTTGTACTTTTAGGAGTAGTTTTGAATCACTATACTTTTTACTTTTACTTGAGTAGATTTGTGAAGAAGAAACTGTTACTCTTACTCCGCTACATTAGGCTACGTTGAGCTGTTACTTTTCTTTTATCCCTTTTATCCGCGTACGCGTCAATCTCATGACATCACTGGGTGATTCTTTGGGAAAAATGTTTGTTTTTGCATGTTTTGTCACATTTACACAGACTCCAACACACACAGAGTTTCTATGAGTTCATGTTGTTCTAGTTCTGGTTAAAAAAGAAAAGTACAAAGGCTTGAAATTTTGTGCTACTTGTGCTTAATGTATTCTTTTATTCTGTTATTATTTTATTTTATTTATTAAAGTACTTGAATTTACTTTAAGATTATTTTAATTTAAGTTATTTTTTATTAATATTAATTTATTTTATTTTATTGATTTAATTTGCCTGAAGATGATTATTTTGTACTTTTGTCTGTTTTAAATGGTTGTGTTAAAAAATAAATCAGACGTTACTCAACAGTTACTCAGTACTTGAGTAGTTTTTTCACCAAGTACTTTTTTACTCAAGTAATAACTTGGATGACTACTTTTTACTTCTACTTGAGTCATATTATTCTGAAGTAACAGTACTTTTACTTGAGTACAATTTTTGGCTACTTTACCCAGCTCTGATTGTAAGATGCAGTTTAACACTGTTGCTATCAATGTACATTAGTGCCTGGATGAAAATGTTTATATACAGTGTGGATGTATGGTTTCATATCAGAGCAGTTTGAACTATGTTTTGTGTTGGCTGAGCAGTTAATGCCACATTTTTTCTGGGTTCTGAGAAATTCAGAGATGATTTATTTCACTTCACATCACATTAGTATAGTTTTGTGAAATGGCATATGGAACAAAAGACTAAGAAATTCAATTTAAATCGTTAATGTATGCTTTAAACAAAGTCTAAAAAAATGTATATGGTGGCTTAGTGGTTAGAACTGTTGCTTCACATCAAGACGGTTCCTGGTTTAACTCCTTGCACATGTCACATTGAGTGAAGTTTGCATGTTCTCTGTGTGATTGTGTGGGTTTTTCTCCTGCTGCTCCAACCCCCACCCCCCCGTCAAGGGTGTATCCCTGGCTTCTGCTCAAAGTGAGCTCCAGCCAGTCCAGGATTTCAGATTCATATATATATGAATCTGAAAAATAACTATTATGTATAATCTAAAAATTCAGCTCACAAACCCAGCTGAACAGCCAGCGCTGGAAGCGGTTACGCTTCTGCAAAAACACTCCCAGTAGGACCTGAAGTGGCACTGAGGACAGAGCGAAACCATGTTGCAGCCAGACTGTGGCACTCCCAACCAACCAGGCTGTTTTAGAGCCAAATCACAAATACAAGACTCTAACTTATGATTCAGGATCCAAAGTTTGTTACAGAGTGGATGAGTCAGTCCTAGATGAGTGTTTGTGTCACGAAAACTAACATAAGAGTAAACAGATGTTTCCAGGCATGCTTTTTCAGATCATTTCTCAAATAAATAAACAATAAAATCAAAGTCAAACCTACTATTAACTTGTAATTAACCAACACTGACATCATATACCCATTAAACATGGGAACTGGTGTATCTGGAGATGGGTGGATGGATATATATATATATATATATATATATATATATATATATATATATATATATATATATATATATATATATATATATATATATTGATCCCAGGTTGTAATTCATAACGTCTTTACGTCTCAATCCACCCAGACACACGTCATACATCTTAATGATTTATCATACAAGACATTCCAGTAAAAACAAACTGGAAACTCTGACTTCTGCATGCAGTCGTAATCATACAGAATCTCACCAGAAGTTGTTCACACAATCATTTGTTGGGTAGCCATGCTGTATTTTGTGCTCGAATAGATGAACCTTAATTACAGACACAAGAATGTTGTCAAGCCTCCAACATATCTTTCAAACCCGCATTACGGATGCCGCAGTGTCAAAGACAGATATTTCAACCGGCCCCTCTCTCTGTGGGGTGCTGGAAACATTTCTTTTGCAGCTAAAAGTGGAATTAATGTATTTTCAAATACAGCGGATGCATGAATCATCACTTCATCTCATTAATGCTGTTTTTTTTTAATCTATGAGCAATGGAGTTTGTCCTGTAATTTGCTAACCTCAATTTATGGAGGGATTTAAACTGTCAAGCATGGAGTGGATTTGAGTCAAAGAGAATAAAGTTTGACAGGGAAGTGCGACGACGCCACACTGTGAGCACGAATGATGGTGAAAAGCTGATTTTTCTGCCATGCTGGATTCCAAGTATCTCAAAGCAATTTACTGGATATCTGTTATGACCTTTGTCACAAGTACACATCCTTTCATGAGGTATTGATGAACCATCTGTGGCGTCCCTTGGTGTACCACAGATACGTTTTTTTTGGAGTCCTCTTTGGCTTTGTGCGTCATTTTATGGATCAGTTTTCCAGCTTTGTGCTACAACACAACGGTACATTTGCAAACAAATTACACTTGATAACCTTTAAAGACATTATTAGAGGGCATAAAGCTAGCTTTAGACCTCACACTACCGCAGAAACAGCAAAAAGGAGCTCATACAATCACAAACCAAACTGAAAAATATCTAATGTTTTCATCTTCCTGATCTGTTGTTAAGTCAAGTTGTGCATTTTAGTGACACTTGTTGGTAAAATGCTGCATCATCAAGGAAAACACTGGAGTAATGTACATAACGGTTACCCAGCCGATGGCCGACTTCAATTCACTTCAATTCAGTCTTAATTCAATGGTTTTTATCACAATACAACTTGTCTCTAGCGGCTTTTCAGACTCAGTGCATGAGCCCCAGGCAAATATTATGAGATATTAGTATTATTTTTAAAGATTGAGTAAAGGAACAATGGGAAGTGGAAAAAAAACTCCCCTAGTGGGAGAAAAACCCTTTAAGCCAAACAGTAGCAAAGAAAAACTCCTTAAAGAGAAAAAAAAAAAACCTTGATCAGGACCTGGCTCATAAGGGGGAACCCTCCTGCCAAAGTCCATCAGGAAAAGAGGAGCGAGATAGGAAAAAGGATGAATAACAGAGAGGCGAGGCACAAATGCATTGTCAATAAAGGGCAATGTGTATTAGTAGTAAATATCCATTGGCTGGAAAAAACCAAGAGTTATAACTGACTTCTATTTGTAGTTCCTTCAGTGCATGGAAGTTAAATGATCCTTGAGCTTCAGCATCCATGTGTCCATCGGTTCTTCATGTTTAGGGCTAATCTTAATGGGTAATGCTTCATTAATGTCTAAAGTCAATGGCTGTCTCAGTTTATACTGTTTCTGGTATTGGGAACATTCTGCTTTCCGGTTGTGAAGAATCAAACAAACTGGCAACACGAAGCCAGGCGTTTCAAATCCCAGTTGCTAGGGTCACTGGGATCTGCTGGAGCCTGTCTCTGATGTTATTCCAGATGTTTGGTGAAAGGCAGGATACACCATAAACAGGTTGCCAGTCCATTAGAGCCCAGTCGTGTACTGCATTTTACCATTTCTAGAAGGTTGGCATTAGCTTTGTAACAATATATCGTGCCACGAAATTTCACGATACAAAAACGTTACGATACGTGTTGTGGAGTTGGCAAAGTGTATCGCGATATTGGGTTATTAATATTAATCTATTGTGTTCACTAGTAACGACCGCGCCTCGACCCGCGGACCAAAATCTTCCTCCGCTCAGAAGAAACTAGTAACGTTTTGCGCTCTGAACTTTTACTTATGTAAGGCTGGTGTAGAGTTAAGCCTTACCTTATTAAATTAAACCTTTTTGGGGTGGTGAGTAGGATAAACACGGGGAAACTTCTGCTGAGTTCCAGTGTACTTTAATGTCCCTCAACAGTGTAGGATTTTAGAACATCAACACAGCACCTAGTGCCGTACTGTGGCGTATCACTCCGCCCAATCTAAAACAGACTAATCACTACAGATAAACTGACTAGTGTCATTATAGTCCCTGATTTACATCAGAATATAAAGAATATATTTATAAAATAATGAACCCTGAATTACCAAAATAACCTTCTTAACAAAAATAAATCTCCTCTTACACTTATAAGGTGAGCATGAATCAATCTTTTTATGATGTAAAATTGTATGTATTTACTTTTATTTATTTATTTAATTTTAGTTGTTTAATTTCTGGAAAAGAAAAAAGTCAATTCATACATGAGAGAAACAATTCAGTTTGTGGCAAAATATTTGTACTTGTATGAAACTGAAGATGCATAATACAAACCTGAAATTTACTTTTAGTTCAGTTTGTGGAAAATGGTTGGCCTGGCTTTGTCTTTAAAACTTAAACAGTTATAAAGCATTACAAATTGTAACAATAGGGCAAATGCACAGTATTGTTTTGTATCTTTCAAATAAAAGAACATTTTTTCCAGTCATATGTTCCTCATTCAAGGTTGTTAAAAAAATACTGCTATAATATCGTATCGTTATCGTGACCTCAATATCGTGTATTGTGAGATTAGTGTATCGTTACACCCCTAGTTGGCATTGAATTGTGCAAATCAGTGCAAATAATTACTTCAAATCCAAATTTTCAACGATGTTTCAACATGCAATGCCCTTTGTTGATATGGATATTCAAAAAGTATTCCACAAAGTATATACCCCTTTTAACTTTATTCAGAGTTAAGCTCCCCCAGCAGGCCTCCTATCTCCTTCAAGTCAGAACTAGAAATGTCCTTTACAATTTTTTGATGACATCCCGTTCCACTTCACAGGCTGGATGGGGAGGCTCAAGTTAGTCAAGCGAGAGTGATGACGAGCTTTCTAGTCAAGACATAGGGTGAGACGTATCTACCACGACGTCCACGTTTTAACTTATGAAGTGATATGCTATCAGTCATCTATGCAATAAAGCTGTTCGATGAGAACGGCCAAATGTTCTTTGGAGACAAAAATAGCCGCGTTGCACACCTGTTAAAACAAGTGTCTGTGGCTGCTTGTGAAATAATGAAGCTAGCAGGTGTGCGTTGGGCCCTTTTAAGTGCTGCCAAATGTTACTATCATTATTAAGTGAGAACCGATGGAACAGAAATAGGAAGACCAGTTTGCTGCAGTGCATTTTTTTCGTTTCCAGATGCTGTTGTTAGGCATGCAAAGCAGAGTAAACGCATCCTCATGCTCGCACCAAAAGAATGTTAATACTCTCACCTGCTGCCATGCCTGGCTTTGATGGTGCCAGCATGAGTCGGCTCTCCCCCTTACACCCCAACTTTTGATAGGCCTGGTGCCGCGCATGTGTGTCGACCGCAGACTGCATCTCATGTTACTTGTTAGTCCAATACACCAAGGAATTCACTTTGGTTTTAAAATATGTCTTCAAAATGAATCCAGCCAGTGAACGTGAAATGAAACCATTCTGCTAGTTACTCACCAACTCACTTGCATTTATTCATTTAGCCTGTCCTTCCTTCTTTAGCCTGTTATTGATCTTCTGAACAAGAACCTGGACTGGACTACCAACACTCGGATCAACAGCAGACTCCACCTGCTGTGCAGACTGAGGTCCTTTGGAGTCCAGGAAAGCCTCTCCAGGACCTTTTTATGACTCCATTGTGGCCTCAGACATATTTAACGTTGCAGCCTGCTGGAGCAACAGCATCACGGCAGCAGAGAGGAAGAAACTTAAACTGTTGAAGAAGGCCGGCTGCAGTCTCAAGCCTGTGGAAGTGGTGGACGACATGAACGCGATGAACGCTGTCATCAATCGTTGACTATGCCTCCCACCCCCTACATGAGTTGATTTGAGTTGAGTTATACTTTAATGTCCACTAGGGAAATTTGTTTTAGGCATCAAATACATGCATAGCGTATAAAAACACATACAGACAGCAACAGATATCAGACTCAATACCCCAATAAAATTAGTGAGAAACCAAGCAGCAGTGAATGACATTGCACATAACCTATAAGCAAAAAATTGCATCTATCCCAGAACCTCATTTCATTACAATTCATTATTGGTACAGTATGAAAAAAGCAAGAACAAAGAATAAAAACAAGCTATTTCCTCATTAGCAGCATGGTAGTAAAGATATAAAAACAAGGACTGACTACTACAGATCAGTCAGCAGCTTAGTTACAGCAGATCAAGTCTGCTCCTGTCCCCTATCTGTCCCGGTGGGGACACTGCCCTCTAAAGGGACGACAGGTAGTTTATTTAATAAGGACAGGGAGGTGGGGAGAAAAGAGAGCTTGTAACGATTGCTCTTCCATTTACTGGCTCTGAACCGTTTCCTGGATGGCAGTAGCTCGTACTCAGAATGTAAGGGTGCTTTCACACCTGTCCCGTTTGGAGCAGTTGTTCCGGAACAGGGAATGTTTCCCCCTAAAGATCGGAACGTTTGGTATATATGAACACAGCAATCGCGCTCTGAAACGGCACAAAACAAGCGAGCCGAGATCTCCTAGGAGAGGTGATCTCGGCTCGATTCCATCCGAGACCTGAAATGGTTCATTTTTTTTATTTTTATATTTAGAACATAATCCACACAGCAACCGACAAAACTCCATTCATTGTGTATGCGCGACCGCGGCGCAAGGAGAGGAGTCTGTGCAGCCTCCACCTCCTCTCGTATTGGACGTGCCGAGATGTCGTCCCGACGTGCAGCACGGTGAAATTAAAAAATGTTCAATTCGGGCAGGGTTTGAGCAGCGCAAACCCGGCTGCGGCAGCGGCTCGCCCGCCGCTGAGCTCCGCTGAGCTCCGCTTTGCACCAGTAGCACATAAATGAATGGGTAAAGCCTGATTTATGGTTCCGCGTTAAATCGACGCAGAGCTTACGCCGTCTCCTACGCCGTCTCCTACGCCGTCTCCTACGCCGTCTCCTACGCCGTACCCTACGCCGTACCCTACGCCGTACCCTACGCCGTAGGCTCTGCGTTGTTTTAACGCGGAACCATAAATCAGCCTAAAGCCAACGGCTGCGGTCTGCGCTGCGCTGAAAGGGGCGTGTTGTTTATCCCGGGATGCGCAAGAGGAAACTCCTTCCGCGTTCATTTGACCAATCAGAGAACAGCTGGTTCGCGCATGGCAATTGTTATCAGCTTTGAAATGGTACAGACGTTTGCCTTGTGAACACAAACTTCACAAACGAGAAACGGAACAACTGTATCGATTTAGCCCCTGAATCGGAACAAAACAAACGGGCCACAGGTGTGAAAGCACCCTAAGATATGGGAGGGTCCATGGGACTGTATGAGCCCTGGACAGCCCCATGAGCAGCAGGTTTCTTCACCCACGATGAAAGACGGAGAGGTACCTAAGGTCCTTCCTCCCCTCGGCTGTCAGACTCCATAATCAGGCCTGTTCTCGGTAGGGATGCAAATTATCGATTATTTCATTAATTGACAGTTGATAACCTTATCGATCGATAATCGATTAGTTGATAAGCGGTGTTTTTCCTCCATCTGAGATACAAACATAATTTTTTTTGCTTATATAAAATACAAAGGACATTTTAATGTATTCTTTGATCAAATATTTATTTGATACAAAAGTAACAAAAAGACATTTTTGTACAACAAGGAATATAATATAAAGTGCACTTCAAGGCTATTAGTAGTAGCAGCAGCCATAATAGTGTCATTTGTGTCAAGCAAATTTTAAGTTCTAGTTACGTTTTAAGTTAGAGTTTTGGCAGTGTTCAAAATAAAATGATGAGACCTGCTGTATTGGAGCACATTTTCTTTTAATTAAAACTGTAGCGGGGACAGATGTTTAGAGGAACCTATGTATGTACCGGGTGAAGGCTGATTTATGGTTCCGCGTTACAACAATTGATTTGATTTAAGGCGGAACCATAATTCAGGCTTTAGGGGAGCAGATCGGAGAACAACCAGAAGAATATAGAGTGGATTAAAAATAAAAGTTAAGCACTGAGCTACATGTGTCTCCCGTCTGGGCCATTGCAGACTCATTGCCTGAGCATGTTACTAAAACCAAACATACCCGCCGTCTCTTTCTTCTACTTTATGTGCGCGGCGGAGCGCGTTGTGTCGCATTAAATGTGGTCCGGGCGTAATACCAGCTGGTGAAATTAAACGAAAAAAATAAATAAATAAATAGATTAATTGTAATCGTTAATTTTAATCGGGTAATTTCATAACGGCAATTAATCGAAAATCGAATAATTGTTAACATCCCTAGTTCTCGGCAGAGCTGATCATCCACCCACCCACAACAAAGCTCATCATTGTGCAAAACCTGGTTATAGTAAAGGTAGTAATTTGGCTTCATACAACCCACAACTGTATATTTTCATATCTGCACTCATTTATTTGATCAGTCACACTGTCACTTTGCACTGCCATGCTTTACAGTGGGCATGAGATGTTTCTACTTAAATGTTGGGTTTGGTTTTTGCCAAGTATGGTGCTGGGCATCAAGGCCAAAAAAACTCCACTGTGGGTCTTATCTGTCCACAGGACATTGGTTCTGAAATTTTACAAACCTCAGTTGTAATTCCATCTTCTTTTTCAACAATCTGTCAAGCCTTTTAAACAAACAGGACTTATTCAGGTTTCTCCTAATTGTGCATCCTAGGTTCGGTAGGGTCTGAGATGCAGCGGACTTTCCTTTTTTTTTTTCTTTCTTTTCTCAGATCATTCACAATCTAAATTCATCCCACAATTAACATCAACTTTGGGAATAATTTGCTGGGACATCCACACATGAGAAGATTGGAAAATACTTGAACTTTTTTCTCAGAGTAAAATGTTGAGCTCCAAGTTTTTTGAAAACAGCTTATAGTCTCTTCCAGATAAATAACCGGCAACAGTTGTCTCTAAGTTTACTGCTTATGTCTTTCCCTCTTTGCATTGTATTAAGTTTGATAGAGATCTACAAACCTGATGGTAATCATTTCATCAAGACATGACAATTACCAGAACTTGGCTCTAGATTCATCTCATAAATCTTATGGGAGCAGAAAAAGGGTATTTTGTGTCGATCACATGACTTTTCTTTTCGCTTTCATTTTCATTGAATGAGTAAGAAGTAGCTCGTCTGTGGTTGTACTTGTCAAGGTTAAAAGGGACTGTTATAAAAGGTGCTGCGTTTCACTGAAGGAGAGGGAAAAATCTAATCTGGACTGGATGATGAAGCCTTTTAGAGCTGGAAAACTGTCTGTCAGTGCCTGCAAACTATGTGCATGTGAAACACATCACACATTCCTTCCCCTAAAACCACCATGGCACTTGGAGCTGCTAAGATCAACCAACCCAAGGGAACCATATTTTCCCATGGCCTAATCTGAAGCTTGAGTCAAAAGACATGATACGTGGCATTGTCTGAGTGGCAGTGATTCACGCGGCAACAGACACAACAAGTTCTTTGGCATTAACAACAAAACGGGAGAACAATCATTTTACCAATGTAGACAAACCTGTAAGCAAAGGCAAATATGAAAACCAACCAAGCCAATATTCAAAAAACATTTAAAGAACTTTCTTATTGTTTCATCTTTGTAGTGTTTATTATTTAATCTGAGTTGCATTTTCTTTTGTCTTTTTTGTTTTTTTACTCCCCCTTGTGTAGCTTTTGTTTGGTTTTTTATTCATATATGGAAAGGATTATATATAAGCCACCAGACTTCTTCCTTTCCTTGCATGTTATTTCAATGTTTTTACATTTATTGTTCAATTTATCTTAGGCCACATTTACACATAGCAGGGTATTTACAAAAAGCGATATTTCCCCCTCTACGTTTTGAAAAATCTCTTAATTTACACGAACCCGCATAAATACGCTCTTAAGGTGCTATGAGCAGCCAAACCTACAGGGGGCAGTGTAACGAGAAGCATAAACTCATGCTAACCAATCAGAATCCTGGAAAAAAACATCAACAAATGACACGAGTAACTTCCAGTTACTTCCAAGATGGAACGAGAGTCTTTCGTTTGGAGTGACAGAGAAGTGGAGTTACTTTTAAGTGTGACTTTAGAATATAAAACAGGTAAAATACAAGAAAATATTGACGGTGGCCAAACAAATTGTAACAGGTCGTACTCATGACGCTGGTGACGTTTCTGTTGCATAATGTGACGTTCTGAAGCCTAAATGTCCGTTTCTCTCCGTTTACAAGCAAACGTGAAAACGGAGTTTTTGCAAATCTCCACTTTGGCCGGAGTTTTCAGAAATGATCGTTTTTGGTGACTTTGAGCTTCGTTTTCGTGTAAACGAACGGCCAAAACGCATGAAAACACCACCGTTTTTGCTACGTGTAAACGGGGCCTTATATTGCTAAATAAATAAACAAAAAATCTAAACTAAAACTAAAAACTAAAAACTTAGGTGCATGCGTGTTTCTCCAATGTGGAGAAAGGAGGAAAAAACAGCCAGCATCCGTTTGTCATCGGAGCTCCTGCTGGATTACTTTGGGAGGAAAAGGAGCTAAATAGAAATGAAATAATTATTTAAAAAATAGATTTGGCCTACCAGCTGCTTTTGATGTTATAATAAACCTTTAATACAGAATTAGATGAGAGAGCCCTGAGGGGGAAGCCTTATTTTTGAAAAAAAAGAAGAAAATCCTTAGTGATACATCTGGTCTTTGGTCAACACTGGCATTAATTTTTGTGATATTTTAGACTCCTGAGATGCATGTTTTTATCTGCTTCTCAGGGTAAAAAGGGATTTGAAAGTTCTCATCATGAAAACTCACCTTAATCTCTTTTAAACAGTGACATATTTACACAGTTAGAGAAGCTTATTAATTTGAAATTAAATTAAAGGCATGATTTATTCAGGGTGTGCACCTCAACCGCCTCTCCACCTGGTAACCAAATGAGCAGGAAAGGAACTAGTGATCACATGGGGACGAAAATCTCCTTCACAAGATAATTGTATAACTCTCCTTAATAAATAGATATGTTTTTAGCCTTTTATGTTGTGATTATGGTTTATGTTCATGTTGTATGTTGTATGTATGTACTGATAGGTTCTTGTTGCTGGATTCGCTAGACCACTTTATTGCAAGGCAAATTTACCTTTGGTTACAATAAAGTTGAACTGAACCAGGGGTCGGCAACCCAAAATGTTGAAAGAACCATATTGGACCAAAAACACAAAAAACAAATATGTCTGGAGCCGCAAAAAATGAAAAAATCTTGTATAAGCATTAGAATAAAGGCAACACATGCCTATATTAGCTATAACTGGGGGACGATTTTTTTTTTCATTATGCACTTCGAGGAAAAAAGTCGAAATGTTGAGGGGAAAAAAGTCGAAATGTGCAGAAAAAAGTCGAAAGGTCAAGAAAAAAGTTGAAATGTCGAGAAAAAAGTCGGAATGTCGAGACAAAAGTTGAAATATTGAGATTAAAAAGGAAAGGAAAAAGGAAAGGAAAAAAGAGAAACGGAAAAAAGAAGGGAGAAAAAAAGAAAAAAGGGGGAAAAAAAGAAAAAATAAGGAAAAAAAAAGGTCAAACTTTTGAAAAGCTCCAGGAACCACTAGGGCGGCGCTAAAGAGCCGCATGCGGCTCTAGAGTCGTGGGTTTCTGAGCCCTGAACTAAACTGAACTGACCTGAACTGAATGGCTTTCATGTAGCTTTATTCTCAGGATACATTTAAAGCCTTTTCATTTTTTCTTTTCTTTAATTTTAAATGTATATATAGCAGGACATAGGATATGGGGGGTTATTTATGGGTTTAATGGGAAACAAGATGATATAGACAGGATACAGGAGAAAGGATGAAGAAATGTTGACTGACTGATTACTGAGTAAATCACTTTGAGTGACGGAAACATTTAACTTTTGATCTTGAAGATCCCAAATGATACTTTGGCTTAAACAAATCAAACTTTATTTATATAGCACTTTTCATACAACAGTTGTGTAAAGTGCTTTAGATAATAACATCAACATATAAAAACTTGCACACTTATGGTTAAAAACACACATCAGGTCGTTTTCATCACATTGATACCAACACAGCAGACAAATCCCCCACATCCCCCTCCCCTCATCCCACATACACATCAAAACATCATCATAAACATCATAAACTGTTAGATAGTCTATTTTAAGGCTGTCTAGGTGTCAATGTAAGAGATGTGCGACAGGGACAACTAAAAGCAACAACTAAAAGTTTTAAAAGAGAAGGCTTCTCTTGAAATTCTCAATTTGAAAATTTCAAAAACAAAAAATGTTTATTCTCAAAAGCATGAATTGTATTTGCAGACTGGTCCTCTAAGCTCCTAGCACGTGGGGTCAGCCATGTCGCCCTTTTAGACATGATCAAAAAACACCAAACAAATGAAAACTCCTCCTGTCTTCTCTGCAGGACGTGATGAGCAGAATTGTGTATGATTGGTTATGGAAGGTAATCAATAACGAGAGAGTGAAGGAAAGCTCGGGGACTTGGAGGCCACACACGCTGCTCACTAGAGCACACAGAGAAATAGAAGATCATGGCTGCATGATCTAACAGACTCGAGTCGTGTCTGAGTTACAATCAGAGTCAAATGACTCCATTGTGGTGTTGATCAATATGAACAGGGATCAAACCTACAGAGTATTGGAGCTTACGCTCCAATCAGTGAGTAAAATGGCAGCATGTGCAAGTCTATGTGCACGTGCATAAATGTGAGCAAAAATTATTTTCACGCAAGAGATTTAAAGCACCGTCTTTTAATAATAGTAATTAAAAAAAAACAAACTTTTTGCTCCCACAAAGAGTTGCAGTAATCCGAGTCAATTTAGGTCGGGGATCAGCAACCCGCGGCTCTAGAGCCGCATGCGGCTCTTTAGCGCCGCCAAAGTGGCTCCCTGGAGCTTTTTCAAAAATGTTTGACCTTTTTTTTCCTTTTTTTCTTCTTTTTTCCTCTTTCTTTCTTTTTTTCTTTTTTCCTTTTTTCTCTTTCTTCCTCTTTCCTTTTTTAATTTCGTCATTTTGACTTTTCTCTTGACATTTCAACTTTTTTCTCGACATTTCGACTTTTTTTCTCGACATTTCGACTTTTTTTCCCGACATTTCGACTTTTCTCGAAATTTCGACTTTTTTCGACATTTTGCCTTTCGCCATTTGCCTAAATTCTAATACAAGACTTCAGTTTTTGCGGCTCCAGACATATTTGTTTTCTGTGTTTTTGGTCCAATATGGCTCTTTCAACATTTTGGGTTGCCGACCCCTGACCTAGCTTGACACGCAGCTTCTGATCCCACAATGCACGTCCCATTAACGTGAAGACAACTTAGGAAATAAAAACTAGGTTTCAGTCAGTTTTTTTTTTTAAATGCTCTACACTGGTTCTGAAAGCAGTTTCCTGTGATGAGCTGCATTTTCTGGACCTCATTTGTCTCCTGTTTTTGATCCAGAGTCTGCGGGCGAGCTGAAACAAAACACTTAAGATTTTATTTGCACATATGATTTGAACCACATCTGATAAAAATTACAGCATCCTGTCAATTTAAACAATGCTTCCTCTCTGACTGATGTGCCAGAGTCAGAGGAGATTTAGAGTCTTTTTTTTATCTTATTTTATTTATTTATTTATTTTTTGGGGGGGGTTCATGCAGTGGCTTTGCCTATCACTAATGACTATGATTGTTTTTACATAGACTCAGTAATAACTGCTCCAAACCACATTATCAAGATTTCATCTCCCTTTCAAACATGGGCCAATTTGGGCCTCACATACAAAGCCAGCAGCGGGGATGAGAGTTGACTAAAATCCGTTTTACCTCACTTTTCTGTCTGCAGATACAGTTTGTGTGATGGATTGTCTTTTGGCTGCAGGAGCGTCCAAAAAATATAAATAAGTGCTACAGCAGTGGGGCCGCCTCGCAGAACCCAGGGACTCTTGGCATGCGTGGAGATAACAAGAATAAATTCATTCTGCAGATCTTGTAAGCAAGCCAGTGAATTAATCAGGACGCAATGAAACATCCTCAGCTGCCCGATAATGCTTTCATTATCAATGCAAATTCATCTGTTTTCTCTATTTCCTGCAGACAAATAGTATTCAGATTGAACATTTAAATGTAGTCTGTGAAACAGGCAAACTACAAAGTAACTTGTGTCTGTTAACTCTGAACCTGCGGGATCTTATACGCTATTATATTCTTATACTGTAATTTTGGTTCAGACTGCGATTTTTGCAATTCTTGTGATCGGGTTAACTGAAGCAACACTTTCTACTTTTCATTTGACAGAAAACCTTTTGGAAAGTTTTTCCAAGTGAATTCCTGCACACTTATTGAAAACCTCAGCTCAAAACTCAGTCAACAAAAATGTACCTAATGAGAAAAATATGAAGCCACTGATGTCTGGAAGACTACCGTTTTCAGCCTTAGCATGCAAAACACTGTTAGAGTAAATGTGAAAATGAAACCCTGACTGCAACATTTAACAGATCTTTTTTGTAGGGGTGATGCTGGTTCACCGGGACTCTGGTTCTGCTCAAACTGCCTCTAAAATGCTTCAGACAGATATTTTTCTGAAAAATCCAACCCCTCGATCATTAATAACAAACCGGTATTGGTAGACTTTGTAAGAGAAAAATGTCCAAAATAAACTAGATTCTAGCAAAAAGTCAGAAATGGTGATCTTAAAAACCGCAACGTGAGAGAGTCCACAAGAATATCCAAAAACATTTCAGTTGGAAAAAGTGTGCAGCCAAGAAATATAAAAGTTTAAACTACTTTTGACTGCTTAGTGGCCAACAGTCGAGGTTGTCTTACTGCCTTAATGATTGAAATTGATTGATTTGCATTCAAGCATTGAAGTGACATGATTTATTTATTTGTTCTAACATGAGACAGAGTATAAAAGTAGGTATTATGTCCACATTACCGTGTCCCTTACTTTAAAATGTACACTAATCTCAGCTGCCAGTCACAATCAAGTTTATTTACCTCTTGCATTCAAATTCTCAAGCTTTTAGCGTTAGAACAGCATAAACTTCCATCTTTAGTCTTTCTGAAAATCGAGCAGCAAATCCAGTGAGCCACGGTTGGTTAACTTTTCTGCATAGATGAAAATATATTTTCCTTTGGCAGTTTCCTAGAAACCAGAGCAAAGAAGCTCTAGCAGGTGGAAAACATGCTGAATCCATGCCACACAGATGTAAACTTTCAGCTTTTAAAACAACCGCCGAGTCCCTTACTCTTGTGGACGTACATGCACTAACTGGAGAATATGAGCATACAAGGAAATTCAGCCGTCTGTAACATCATACAGATCCCGCACTAGAAAAAAACTCTCCACGAGGACACGTTCTCAAGACCATAAAAACCTAAGTGTATCACAATGACAGTTTCATTATGATAGGCCAGGGGTCGGCAACCCGCGGATCTAGAGCCGCATGCGGCTCTTTAGCGCCGCCCTAGTGGCTCCTGGAGCTTTTTCAAAAATGTTTGACCTTTTTTTCCTTTTTCTTTTTTTTCTTCTTTTTTTCTTCTTTTTTTCACTTTTTTTCTTTTTTCCCTTAATCTCTTTTTTTCTGTTTTTCACTTTTTTCTCTTTTTTTCGTCTCTTTTTTCTTTTTTTTCCCCTTTTTTTCTTCTTTTTTTCTTTTTTTCCACTTTTTTCTTTTTTCCCTTAATCTCTTCTTTTTTTCTGTTTCACTTTTTTCTCTTTTTTCGTCTTTTTTTTCTTTTTTTTCTTTTCTTTCTCAAAATTTCGACATTTTGACTTTTTTCTCGACATTTTGACTTTTTTCTCGACATTTTGACTTTTTTCTTGACATTTCGACTTTTCTCGACATTTCGACTTTTCTCGACATTTCAACTCTTTTCTCGAGATTGTACTCCAACACTAATCTCGACATTTTGACTTTTTTTTCTCGACATTTCGACTTTTTTCTCGACATTTCGACTTTTTTTCTCAACATTTCGACTTATTTCTCGAAGTGCATTATGAAAAAAAAAATCTTCCCCCAGTTATAACTAATATAGATACATGCAGCATGTGTTGCCTTCATTCTAAGGCTTATACAAGACTTTTCATTTTTTTGCGGCTCCAGACATTTGTTTTTTGTGTTTTTGGTCCAATATGGCTCTTTCGACATTTTGGGTTGCCGACCGCTGTGATAGGCCTTTGTAAATTATCATCTACGAAATTACACTGTTGTTTATGCAGCATTAAAGCCTTTTTTCTTAATGTAAAAATATCAATTTAATTGAAGGAATTAGTCTTATGAAGCGTTGTCTAGCTCTCCTGTTTCTACTATCACCAAAAACAACTCTGGATTCTTGTTCCAGTCATCTCTTACAACAACTACATATATTTTATCCTCCCAAGACCTGGCTTACACAAATGTGAACATCACGTCTCGTGTTTGTATCATAATATTTGATTTCCTCACGGTGGCCCGAAGCAACAAGAAAACACATTGCACCGGGTCTTAGTAGGTTCAGTAAAATCATGTAAATTGAGGACCCACGGGGCTAAAAATGATAAAAGTTCCTTTTCTGCCGCTTTAGATTAGAAAATAGAGTGAAGGATAATATGGCTACCTTAACATAGTTTCCAGACATTATATTGCCACATTATCGCTCACAAACACTTTTTGTAAAGCTAAAAACTAACACGAAGGCCGAGGCAGCAGCTTTGAAATGTGTTACTGCTTTCAGTAGAGAGATTTTATCGACTGTGAGTTGTGAGTGTCACTTGATTAAACAGGTGTCTAATTTACATGGCACCGGATGAAAACCCGCCAAACGCTGACTTTGAACAGCTGACCTCAGAGCTGCACCCGTCCACACCACATTATTCACTTGATATTCTGTCAATGGTCCATATTCTGCAGAGGCTGGAAGCCGTCACGGAGACTGTAAGCAGCTGGACGTCTGTGAGCAGCGATATACACGCAAGTGTGTGTGTGCGGCTCGGTGTGTGTGTGCGGCTCGGTGTGTGTGTGCGGCTCGGTGTGTGTGCCTTCGTGTATGTTTCACATGAACACCTGAACCATATCTTTCATGTGTTGTACAGTCTAGTAACTGATATGAAATAACAGGTGTGTCTGATATCCATGTGCTGTTCAGCCAGATGTAGGTTAGGGCTCTGAAATGTGCATTAAAGCAGCTGGATGAAGAATTCATTGACTTTGGAGACTTGGAGACTTTGGAGACCTCTAAAGGCTCAGGATCGCTGTACCGCTCAGCCCGGCCAGCGTTTATCAACAGTCACAAATTACATATTTTAACCCTTGTACCGTCTTTGGGTCAAAATGACCTAATTCTCCTGTTCTTTCCTCCTGCTCTCTCCTTCCTTCCTTCCTTCCTTCCTTCCTTCCTTCCTTCCTTCCTTCCTTCCTTCCTTCCTTCCTTCCTTCCTTCCTTCCTTCCTTCCTTCCTTCCTTCCTTCCTTCCTTCCTTCCTTCCTTCTTTTTTCCGTTCCTTCCTTCCTTCTTTCCTTCTTCTTTTCCCACTTCCTTCCTTCCTTCCTTCCTTCCTTCCTTCCTTCCTTCCTTCCTTCCTTCCTTCCTTCCTTCCTTCCTTCCTTCCTTCCTTCCTTCCTTCCTTCCTTCTTTTTTCCCTTCTTTTCTCCTGGTCTCTCCTTCCTTCTTCCCTTCCTCTTTTCTCCCTTCTTTCCTTCCTTCCTTCCTTCCTTCCTTCCTTCCTTCCTTCCTTCCTTCCTTCCTTCCTTCCTTCTTTCTTTCCTCCTGCTCTCTCCTACCTTCATCCCTTCCTCTTTTCTCCCTTCCTTCCTTCTTTCCTTGTTTCCTTCCTTCCTTCTTCCCTTCCTGTTTTCTCCCTTCTTTCCTTCTTTCCTTCCTTCCTTCTTTTTTCCCTTCCTTCCTTCCTTCTTTTTTCCCTTCTTTCCTCCTGCTCTCTCCTTCCTTCATCCCTTCCTCTTTTCTCCCTTCCTTCCTTCCTTCCTTCCTTCCTTCCTTCCTTCCTTCCTTCCTTCCTTCCTTCCTTCCTTCCTTCCTTCCTTCCTTCCTTCTTTTTTCTCTTCCTTTCTTCTTTCCTCCTGCTCTCTCCTTCCTTCTTCCCTTACTCTTTTCTCCCTTCCTCTTTCCTTCCTTCCTTCCTTCCTTCCTTCCTTCCTTCCTTCCTTCCTTCCTTCCTTCCTTCCTTCTTTTTCTCTTCCTTCCTACTTTCCTTCCCCTTTTCTCCCTTCCTTCCTTCCTTCCTTCCTTCCTTCCTCTTTCCTTCCTTCCTTCCTCTTTCCTTCCTTCCTTCCTTCCTTCCTTCCTTCCTTCCTTCCTTCCTTCCTTCTTTCTTTCCTCCTGCTCTCTCCTACCTTCATCCCTTCCTCTTTTCTCCCTTCCTTCCTTCTTTCCTTGTTTCCTTCCTTCCTTCTTCCCTTCCTGTTTTCTCCCTTCTTTCCTTCTTCCCTTCCTTCCTTCCTTCCTTCTTTTTTCCCTTCCTTCCTTCCTTCTTTTTTCCCTTCTTTCCTCCTGCTCTCTCCTTCCTTCATCCCTTCCTCTTTTCTCCCTTCCTTCCTTCCTTCCTTCCTTCCTTCCTTCCTTCCTTCCTTCCTTCCTTCCTTCCTTCCTTCCTTCCTTCCTTCCTTCCTTCCTTCCTTCCTTCTTTTTTCTCTTCCTTTCTTCTTTCCTCCTGCTCTCTCCTTCCTTCTTCCCTTACTCTTTTCTCCCTTCCTCTTTCCTTCCTTCCTTCCTTCCTTCCTTCCTTCCTTCCTTCCTTCCTTCCTTCCTTCCTTCCTTCCTTCCTTCCTTCCTTCTTTTTCTCTTCCTTCCTACTTTCCTTCCCCTTTTCTCCCTTCCTTCCTTCCTTCCTTCCTTCCTTCCTCTTTCCTTCCTTCCTTCCTCTTTCCTTCCTTCCTTCCTTCCTTCCTTCCTTCTTTTTTCCCTTCCTTCTTCCCTCCTGCTCTCTCATTCCTTCTTCCCTTCCTTCCTTCCTTCCTTCCTTCCTTCCTTCCTTCCTTCCTTCCTTCCTTCCTTCCTTCCTTCCTTCCTTCCTTCTTTCCTCCTTTCCTCCCTTCTTCTCTTCCTCCTTCCTTGACCTGAACAGCACAAGGGTTAAATGAACTGCACTACCTTTTGTTTTTACCACGGTGGAACCAGAATTGTATGTATTAAAGAGGAGAAATGTAAATACTGGTTTGGATTTAACATTGACCGTCTTTCATAAAATAGGCATTCATCATTGTAGTTTAATGCAGAATTATATTGTTTTAAATGTTCAAAGATTTTTTTATGAGAGAATATTAATCAAACCTTATGACATAGGATCCTTTTATTTCTTTTCGTTCCCGTGAGCCAGGATTCAGTTTAGATGAGTTTTAGCATCCAAAGATACTACTCTTGTGCCAATGCCTTAAAGTTTTATATATATATATATATATATATATATATATACAGGTAAAAGCCAGTAAATTAGAATATTTTGAAAAACTTGATTTATTTCAGTAATTGCAGTCAAAAGGTGTAACTTGTACATTATATGTATTCATTGCACACAGACTGATGCATTCAAATGTTTATTTCATTTAATTTTGATGATCAGAAGTGGCAATAAATGAAAATCCAAAATTCCGTGTGTCACAAAATTAGAATATTGTGTAAGGGTTACATTTTGAAGACACCTGGTGCCTCAAAACACCTGCAAAGGGCTTAAAATGGTCTCTCAGTCCAGTTCTGAAGCCTACACAAACATGGGGAAGACTTCAGATTTGACAGCTGTCAAAAAGGCGACCATCGACACATTGCACAAGGAGGGCAAGACACAAAAGGTTATTGCTGAAGAGGCTGGCTGTTCTCAGAGCCCTGTGTCCAAACACATTAATGGAGAGGCAAAGGGAAGGAAAAACTGTGGTAGGAAAAAGTGTACAAGTGATAGAGATCACCGCGCCCTGGTCAAGATTGTGAAAAAAATCCATTCATAAATGTGGGGGAGATTCACAAGGAGTGGACGGCTGCTGGAGTCAGTGCTTCAAGATCCACCACCAAGAGACGCTTGAAAGACATGGGTTTCAACTGCTGCATACCTCGTGTCAAGCCACCGTTGACCAAGAAACAGCGCAAAAAGCGTCTCACCTGGGCTAAGGAAAAAAAGAGCTGGACTGCTGCTGAGTGGTCCAAAGTCATGTTTTCTGACAAAGCAAATTTAGCATTTCCTTTGGAAATGGAGGTCCCAGAGTCTGGAGGAGGACAGGAGAGGCACAGGATCCACGTTGCCTGAAGTCTAGTGTAAAGTTTCCACCATCAGTGATGGTTTGGGGTGCCATGTCATCTGCTGGTGTCGGTCCACTCTGTTTCCTGAGATCCAGGGTCAACGCAGCAGTCTACCAGCAAGTTTTAGAGCACTTCCTGCTTCCTGCTGCTGACCTGCTCTATGGAGATGGAGATTTCAAGTTCCAACAGGACTTGGCGCCTGCACACAGCGCAAAATCTACCCGTGCCTGATTTACGGACCATGGTATTTGTGTTCTAAATTGGCCAGCCAACTCCCCTGACCTTAGCCCCATAGAAAATCTGTGGGGTATTGTGAAAAGGAAGATGCAGAATGCCAGACCCAAAAACGCAGAAGAGTTGAAGGCCACTATCAGAGCAACCTGGGCTCTCATAACACCTGAGCAGTGCCAGAAACTCATCGACTCCATGCCACGCCGCATTAATGCAGTAATTGAGGCAAAAGGAGCTCCAACCAAGTATTGAGTATTGTACATGCTCATATTTTTCATTTTCATACTTTTCAGTTGGCCAACATTTCTAAAAATCCCTTTTTTGTATTTGCCTTAAGTAATATTCTAATTTTGTGACACACGGAATTTTGGATTTTCATTTGTTGCCACTTCAAATCATCACAATTAAATGGAATAAACATTTGAATGCATCAGTCTGTGTGCAATGAATACATATAATGTACAAGTTACACCTTTTGACCGCAATTACTGAAAAAAATCAAGTTTTTCAAAAATATTCTAATTTACTGGCTTTTACCTGTGTATATATATGTGCTTACTGATCAGATTTGGGTAAATGTTGGTCAAAATGGACTTAGCTGCCTTATGATCCAAAAACTGTTCAAAACATTTCTAACTCAGTTAAGAATCACATAAGGCAACCCACATAAGACATTAGGCAACAACACAAGTTCAAGAAATACAACACAGATGTTTGATGCTAAAACATCAGCTTCAATTTCATTTGAAGGAATATTGGAGTATTTTAAGAAGTTTCATCTATCTCACTGTCTCCGATCCCCTCTATAAAAGAAAACCACTCAGAGTACTTCAAAGCATCAGGACAATTTCATATTACTATGGACACTTTCAAAAACATGTTCTACTAATGAGCTCTGATTTAGCTGAGGTTTGATATCTGATATGATGTACAGTGTAAACACAATTTGCAGTATGCGACAAGTTACACTGATGGTTTGCTCCTTCAGGGACTGACTGGTTATTTCACATACTGTACTATATCCCAGAATCCAATTTGGCACTGGTAAATAGCAACAAGTACATATTGTACACCTATACCCTTACTGTCTATTGCAGGGGTCGGCAACCCGCGGCTCCAGAGCCGCTTGCGGCTCTTTAGCGCCGCCCTAGTGTCTCCCTGGAGCTTTTTCAAAAATGTTTGACCTTTTTTTTCTTCTTTTTTTTCTTCTTTTTTTTTCTTTTCTTTTTTTCCTTTTTTTCTTCCTTTTTCCTTTCCTCTTAATCTTGATATGTCGACTTCTTTCTCGAAATTTCGACTTTTTTCTCAACATTTTGACTTTTTTCTCAACATTTCGACTTTTTTCTCGAGTTTGTACTTCAACATTAATCTTGACATTTTTACTTTTTTCTCGACATTTCAACTTTTTTCTCAACATTTCAACTTTTTTCTCAACATTTCGACTTTTTTCTCAACATTTTGACTTTTTTCTCAACATTTCGACTTTTTTCTCGAGTTTGTACTTCAACATTAATCTTGACATTTTTACTTTTTTCTCGACATTTCAACTTTTTTCTCAACATTTCAACTTTTTTCTCAACATTTCGACTTTTTTCTCGACATTTTGACTTTTTTCTCAACATTTCGATTTTTTTTCTTGACATTTCGACTCTTTTCTCAAGATTTTACTTCAACATTAATCTTGACATTTTTACTTTTTTCTCGACATTTCAACTTTTTTCTCAACATTTCAACTTTTTTCTCAACATTTCGACTTTTTTCTCGACATTTTGACTTTTTTCTCAACATTTCGATTTTTTTCTCGACATTTCGACTCTTTTCTCAAGATTTTACTTCAACATTAATCTCGAAATTTCGACTTTTTTCTCGAAGTGCATAATGAAAAAAAAAATCTTCCCCCAGTTATAACTGAAACATGCAGCATGTGTTCTCTTCATTCTAAGGCTTATACAAGGCTCCAGACATATTTGTTTTTTGTTTTTTTTGGTCCAATATGGCTCTTTCAACATTTTGGGTTGCCAACCCCTGGTCTATTGCAAAAAATATGCATGATGGATGAACTTAATGTAACTTTATGTAATTTGTGGATGTGTTGTTAACATGACGACAAAAGGAACACTTAAAGGCAATCTAGCCGCGCACATAACACTGTATAAAGTATATTTTATCACCATAAAGGTATTTCAGACTGGGAAACAAGTGCAGCAGAACATTAGGAAACAGCTCTGGATCCTCATTGACCTTGAAGTGTTTTATGTTGTGTACTGATTGAATTGTTTTAATTGGCAGCGCGGTCGGAGGTGTGGATAAGAGGCATGCCGGCCGCGGGCCTGCAGAGGGGGTTTGTCTTTGCTCTCCAGCGGTCAAGTTTAACTTCTTTTCCTTCTGTTAATCCACAAACTTTCTTATCTTTCTCAACACTCACTGCACAGGTTCTCTACATGTAGATCTTGAACAGATACACAGTTGACTCCCCAAAAAAAGATGTCACCTGAACTTTTACACACATGAGAAGTCATTTTTCACATAAAAATCTTATCGCACACTTTTTCTTTTTCTTTTTTTATATGCAATAACAGTAATTTAAATGTATTCATCGGGTTGTGAAAATGCATTTGACCTTTTTTTCTATTTTTTACAGACAAACCTATCAGGAGCTAAAACGTAACGTAAAAACTGACAAATTGTCGCATTATTCCATTATTGCAGGGATCCTACTTTACTGATGGAGTCTTGTTTGGTTGATGAAGATACTCCATCATGGTCACTACTGAAGTGTGATCACCATTAAACACAAAGTGGTCTTTTCCATGATGGATTATCTGGCTTTAATTTTGTGTCGTCTATCCCAGGGGTCGGACACCCGCGGCTCTAGAGCCGCATGCGGCTCTTTAGCGCCGCCCTAGTGGCTCCTGGAGCTTTTTCAGAAATGTTTGACCTTTTTTTCTTCTTTTTTTCCCTCTATTTTCGTTTTTTTCTCTTTTTTTCCTTTTTTTCTTCTTTTTTTTCTTTTTTCTTCTTTTTTTCCTTATTTTCTCTTTCTCCCTTTTTCCTTTTTTAATATTTTAAATCTTTTTCCTCGACATTTCGACTTTTTCCTCAACATTTTGACTTTTTTCTCAAAATTGTACTTCAACATTAATCTCGACATTTCCTCTTTTCTCAACATTTCCACTTTTTTTCCTCAACATTTCCACTTTTTTTCTCAACATTTCCACTTTTTTTCTCAACATTTCCACCTTTTTTCTCAACATTTCCACTTTTTTTCTCAACATTTCCACTTTTTTTCTCAACATTTCCACTTTTTTTCTCAACATTTCCACTTTTTTTCTCAACATTTCCACTTTTTTTCTCAACATTTCCACTTTTTTTCTCCACTTTTCCACTTTTTTTCTCGACATTTCCACTTTTTTTCTCGACATTTCCACTTTTTTTCTCGACATTTCCACTTTTTTCTCGACATTTCCACTTTTTTCTCGACATTTCCACTTTTTGCTCGACATTTCCACTTTTTTCTCAAAATGAATAATGAAAAAAAAAAATCTTCCCCCAGTTATAACTAATATAGAAACATGCAGCATGTGTTGCCTTCATTCTAAGGCTTATACAAAACTTTTCATTTTTTGCGGCTTTTTGCAGACATATTTGTTTTTTGTGTTTTTGGTCCAATATGGCTCTTTCAACATTTTGAGTTGCCGACGCCTGGTCTATCCTTATATAAAATTCTGGAGCAGCTCCAAATCTTGGAGCAAACGGATCATTTAGCTGTGACACAATGTATGAAAAGTGCAAAATAAGCAAGTCTTTGAATTCTTTATGTGAACAGGAGATCTCTCAGTTCGACTTCAACCCCATCTCAGATATCAAATACGGATCTTTTATATCACACTACTATTCACGACGCTTCATCTGAGCAAACGAGACGCATACACGTCCTTATTTGGTTCCAGTCGTCATCCAAACCATTTGTCTCAAGGTGACGATTACCAACGTTGATTCAGAAGGTTGGAAATTTGACTCCAGAGGTCAACTCTGTCAAAGCTGAAGCCGTGATTAATGAGCAAACCTTCAGCAGTTTCTTTTCACAGCCCATGTGGCACCCGCCTCAAAATCCAAGCATGATCTACGGGCTCTGACCTGCCCCCACGGTTCGGAGGTCAACAATAGTATGAAATATGGGCCGACTTCGTGAGAAGCAAAGTACCCACCTCTCAGTTTACCTCATTAAAAAAACAAAACACAATGCGGGAGGGCCGGTGAAGGCCGCGCAGCCGTAAATTAGTGCATGTTTGATGCCTCGATAGTGACACGGGAGTAAAAAGTCCTCACACAGCAGCAGGATGTGTCCCGGGCGTCACTGCTGCAACAGAGAGAGATTTGTTCATGTCTGCTGTTTTGCTTCTGCACTAGGGATGGGCGGTATGGACTAAAACATTTATCACGATAATTTCTGGCATTTATCCTGATAACAATAAAAATGACGATAAAAAAAATAACAATTCAACTCCACCTTTGTAACTATAAATCTATCACCACATTCAGTCTTTGGAGCCAAATCACTGCTCTAAAAGATACTAAATGCTACTAAATGCTAAAAACCAATTAAATTAGTACACCTGTACTGCAAAAACCTTTCTTTCTTTCTTTCTTTCTTTCTTTCTTTCTTTCTTTCTTTCTTTCTTTCTTTCTTTCTTTCTTTCTTTCTTTCTTTCTTTCTTTCTTTCTTTCTTTCTTTCTTTCTTTCTTTCTTTCTTTCTTTCTTTCTTTCTTTCTTTCTTGCTCATTTCTTTCTTTCTTTCTTGCTCCTTTCTTTCTTTCTTTCTTTCTTGCTCATTTCTTTCTTTCTTTCTTGCTCCTTTCTTTCTTTCTTTCTTTCTTTCTTTCTTTCTTTCTTTCTTTCTTTCTTTCTTTCTTTCTTTCTTTCTTTCTTTCTTTCTTCTTTCTTTCTTTCTTTCTTTCTTTCTTTCTTTCTTTCTCTCTCCTTTCTTTCTCCTTTCTTTCTTTCTCCTTTCTTTCTTTCTTTCTTTCTCTCTCCTTTCTTTCTTTCTTTCTTGCTCCTTTCTTTCTTTCTTTCTTTCTTTCTTTCTTGCTCCTTTCTTTCTTTCTTTCTTTCTTTCTTTCTTTCTTTCTTTCTTTCTTTCTTTCTTTCTTTCTTTCTTTCTTTCTTTCTTTCTTTCTTTCTTTCTTTCTTTCTTTCTTTCTTTCTTTCTCTCTCCTTTCTTTCTCCTTTCTTTCTTTCTCCTTTCTTTCTTTCTTTCTTTCTTGCTCCTTTCTTTCTTTCTTTCTTTCTTTCTTGCTCCTTTCTTTCTTTCTTTCTTTCTTTCTTGCTCCTTTCTTTCTTTCTTTCTTTCTTTCTTTCTTTCTTTCTTTCTTTCTTTCTTTCTTTCTTTCTCCCTTTCTCCTTTCTTTCTTTCTCCTTTCTTTCTTTCTTTCTCCTTTCTTTCTTTCTTTCTTTCTCCTTTCTTTCTTTCTTTCTTTCTTTCTCTCTCCTTTCTTTCTTTCTTTCTTGCTCCTTTCTTTCTTTCTTTCTTTCTTTCTCCTTTCTTTCTTTCTTTCTTTCTTTCTCCTTTCTTTCTTTCTTTCTTTCTCCTTTCTTTCTTTCTTTCTTTCTCCTTTCTTTCTTTCTCCTTTCTTTCTTTCTTTCTTTCTCTCTCCTTTCTTTCTTTCTTTCTTGCTCCTTTCTTTCTTTCTTTCTTGCTCCTTTCTTTCTTTCTTTCTTTCCTTCTTTCTTTCTTTCTTTCTTTCTTTCTTTCTTTCTTTCTTTCTTTCTTTCTTTCCTCCCTCCCGTTGTGCGTGGATTTAACACAGAACCATAAATCAGTTTTACACAAAAACATCATCAACAGGAATTTATCGTTTTTACCGCGAGATACAAATTCTTACCGTGGGGAATTTTTTTGACGGTTTATCGTGAACGGTAAAATATCGCCCATCCCTATTCTGCACCCAAAAAGAAATGACTTATTTAAGAAGACACTGAAGTGGAAGGAGGAGGAAGAATGGAGATGTGATCAAATTTAAGAACAAAACAGGGCCTTCAGCCTGAAGAGTTCTGCTGATGAAATCAAAGCTGGACGAGAGGAGAACATATTTTAAAGCGTGTTTTATTGAACGCCATAAAAAGTGGTCAGGAGGAATTGTGTCTCTGGGGACAAAGATTGAAAATTCAGTTATAAATCCTTGCTGTCGCTTCAGGGTAAACAAACATGTGTGACTCTGCGTCTGTTGAGAACTTTGCTGAAGTGCTAATACTCCAATCGCCAATCATTTTCATTCGTTTTTGAGTGTTGCGGTAAGCCACCTCATCCTAGGCGTATTCTTTTCTCTTTTTCTCCGTCCCTGCCCGGATCCATTGGTCAGATTTATTATGGCTTCTTTATAGTGTGCAGCCTGCTATAGTTTTGCCATTCTTCGGGAGAGTGACCTCAGATTCCTGCAGTGTTGTTTAAACATGGAGTTTGGCTGAACTCGAGTGACTCCAAGACTTTGGGCTCTCGCAGCGCCGAGGCAACGACGTCCAGGAGGCAGTGCCCTGATGAAAGCCAGACCTGACGTCCCACCTTATCTCTCCTGGGTGTTTCCACTCCAGTGTGTAAAAGACTGAAGAAAGATCCCATTCCTGAAACTGTATTCTCCTCCTCCCTTCTTTCCTTCCTTTGACTGGATTTGTAGAGCTCACTCTATTGTTTTAGACCAGGATGTGGCTCTCGCATGTTTTCAACAGAAAACCGTCCGAGCAATGACAGGCATGCACGGCCAACAGGTGACTATGGCAAGACTGTCCCATTCCTGCGTCGCTAAGCTGTCGTATTATTTCCTCCTTTGTTCATGGATATAAATGGGTTGCGGGTGTTAAAGCCTCACAGCGTTTGCAGGGCTGCAGCTCAGTTTTCCAGCAGACGGTGGAGTTATTAGTGTGTGCTGCTGCCATCTGCTGTTGGTTTGGTGTTACCCTGGCAAAGACCCCAGTTTACTGCATAAAAATCTCCACAGTTAAACTCTTTTTTTTTACAGTTTAAGGGACAAAGCTTCTGAATGTCCCACAACATCAACATATAAGCAGCATTGTTCAACCAACGTTTCAATTCTGACAATTCAAACTTTTTCACTGTGGCCACTTATCACAGCTGGGAACTTGATTTGTCCATGAAGCTCAAGAAATCGCACTGGCTTTCTTCAAGTACTGATTTCTTTCAAAACTACAAAAGCATGTATCATTGATTGGTGATTCAAAAAGGCCCGTAGGCGTGAGTTTTGGTGTGAGTTTTCTTTGTGTGATCACTAGCGGAGCAGGCGGGGGGGCAGAGGGGGCGGCCGCCCCGGGCCCACTGCTGCATGGGGGCCCACGCCGAAGAGGAAAAAAAAAAAATGTGTTGAATAAAATAAGGAAAGTTGGACTATATAACGTTGGACTTGCGTTCATAAGGATAAAGTTGTTTAAAAAGTAAAAATGAAAGAAATAGTCCCTTCTCCCCTTGTGTGTCTGCCTGTCATGTAGGGCTGTCCGATTTTGCCCAAAAATAAAATCTCGATTTTTTTCTCTCAAAATCCAATTTTCGATTACGATTACGATTATTTTGTGAATTGACAAAAGGCAAAGAAATGATTTCAAATATGCTGTTTTTTTATTGAACATTTGCCCCATTGGGCTTTAAGTGCAAACTTTGCTCTTATTAAACCAAAAATGAATGAATAAAGTGCAAAACTCTGTAAAATAAGTTGAAAAAAAGTTTTAAAAAATATAATAAAATATAAAGTTTTATCTCTGAAAAAAAAATCAGCAAATCAGCACTTGCAAACATACAGTAAGTTATATTTCCAATTAAATAAAACAAGACATTTTCTGATTAAACTAAACTGGGTCTTTGCATGCTAAATAATAATGCAACCCATGAAGGAGGTAGAGGTGTGTAATGTCAGTCATTACATTTGCTGTTCACATTTGCAAGTTTTTTTGCAAGGAACACGAGCCGGTCTACCGCGTTAGGCTTGAGGGATGCCCAGTGGCATGTTACAACGCCCCCTCCTACACTAAAGAGCCTCTCCCATGGGGCACTTGTCGCAGGTATTGAGAGGTATTTCCATCAATCATTAATATGGTATCAATCATTAATATGTGTGCAGACAAGGTGTAAAAAAAAAATAAAATAAAATAAAAAAAAAAAAGTGAAAAATCGATTTTACGATTTTCACGTTTTAACATCGTTCTAATTACATAATCGCGATTACGATTTAAAATCGATTAATCGAACAGCCCTACTGTCATGTACGGGTACGTGCGCGCGCATGTTGTCTGTTTTACTTTTAGCCAGTAGTCGCATCAGAAGTGGAGCCTTAATCCTGAATTATGGTTCTGCATCAAACCAACGCAGAGCCTACGCCGTCACCGTGACACCGTCGTGGACCTTCAGACTTCTCCGTCACTCCATTTCACCGTGGTGCAGTACCCCCGTGACCGCTAACTCGCGATCTTTTCCTGAATGGTTTATCCGACTTTTTCCGGTCACAGTGAATCAAAGAGATAAGGACAACTATTGTGCAAAAAACCAAAACAAAAAAAATCACACATATACGAAGAAAAGAGCGCTGAAAGTTCACGACTGCTTCAAACCGGAAACCGGAAATGCGGTGCTTCCAAGCGAACCAATCACAGCCCTCTCCGTCTGCGTGTGGTCTGCGTCGCCTCAACGCGTAGTTACAATTTTCGGAAGGTGACGTCAGAGACGGCGTGTGGTCTGCGTCGACGCAAACCACACGCCGTAGACACGGCGTGGTTTTGACGCAGAACCATAACTCAAGCTTTAAAGCTGATGGTGCTATGATGAGGCCACACACATATTGTGAATAGTTCGGATTTGAAAAAGTTTTTAAAAAGTTTTTGCATTTTGGATCGTTCAATGTGTACTTTTTCCCCTCCTTGGATGTAAATATTTGTTCTCTGCCCGCCGCTGGATGAAACCATCATTGGTAAGCTGTCATAATATTCATTATTACTGATAACATTGTCATAATGCTGAATATATAGCCTTTCCTATATTGTTTGTTGCTGTTGTGTTAAATACATGTCGTTGCACATTGTAAACTGTTGTCGTGTAGGTTGAACACGTGTGTCTGAATTGTGCTACTCGGCTGTATTGAATCCGACATCACTGGATGTGATTTGATTTTTATCTTCAGTTTGATACTTATATCTTAAAGTGTGCATTAGGCTTATAATTAGGTTTGACATAATGATTGGCAGAATCCATGGTGCTGAAACCTCATGTGAATGGTTCTGACGTGTGTCGCCTGCGTTTTGTTTTAACTGGGATGTTTAGGCCACAAGGGCCCGTCAAGAATGCTTGGCCCCCCCTGGGCTGAGACCCCTGCTCCACCCTGCTCCGCCCCTGTGTGTTTGATCCTGTAATGCAGGGGTTCCCAACCTTTTTTGTGCCAAGGACCAGCAGAAGTATAAACAAAAAGCTCAGGGACCGGTTGACAATTTATGTCAATTTTAATAAACATTTTAGAAAAAAACTATGCATTTTAAAATGCAGGCTATCATCAGCGACGTTAGCTGATGTTGTGGCCTTTAAAACTTGCTTCTGCAAATGTAACTCACGTTTTTTCCTTTCGAAAAAATCCACTGGTTTGTCTTTGAGAGAAGGATGTTTTGTATTTAAGTGTCTTTGAAACTTGGATGGCTTCATTGCTTCGTTGGCGAGCGTTTCTCCACATAAAATACATAGTGGGTTTGGCGCCTCCAAATCGCCCGTTGCAACAATCCGTATTTTATATACATGTCGTACTTGCGATTAAAGCTTTTGCTTTTCTTTTTGGTAGGATTTTCTACTTGTTCATCACCATTTCTTTTACTCGAACAACCAGTAAAGAAACGGCTCATGGAGGTTTGCTGAGGTCCGCTCATCTCTGCAGCTGACTGTACCTAACCTGCATACAGCACCTGTGCATGGCGCTGTTCAGTCCGGTCGGGTACCAGAACTTATTGTCCGCCAAGCCATGACAGGGCTGCCACTCAAAGAAACACATTTCGATTTATACAAGTTTTGGATGAAATTATATGACAAAAAAATGCAAAAATTGTTTTCTTAAATTTAGTATGAGGTTGCTTTAATTATGTGGCAAATGATAATAAACACGAGAAAGATGGGTACTACAATGAAAAATAGATATTTTATTCAACTTTGCTGCTGTTCATACAAAAAGTAAATAAAAAACAATTTTTTTTCAAAGATTTTAGAAAAATCTGAGATTTTTTTGCTTGTAATGAGAAGATAAATCTTGTTCCACTGGCAGATTTTCCTACTTATTTCAAGTGAAAATTGACTTGAAACAGGTGAAAATGGTCAAATAAGTTATTTTCTGGTGTTATTTTTCTGGTGATGACTCTAAATGTTGAAATAGCAGTAAAACCACATTCATTGATGAAATGACATAAGGGATGGAAAGGAGGGATGGCAGTTTTACAGGGGGGATGATTTGGACCGTTTTTATTTCAGGGGGGATGATTTGGACCGTTTTTATTTCAGGGGGGGATGATTTGGACCGTTTTTATTTCAGGGGGGGATGATTTGGACCGTTTTTATTTCAGGGGGGATGATTCTGACCGTTTTTATTTCGGGGGGGGGATGATTCTGACCGTTTTTATTTCGGGGGGGGATGATTTGGACTTTTTTTATTTCAGGGGGGATGATTCTGACCGTTTTTATTTCGGGGGGGGGATGATTCTGACCGTTTTTATTTCAGGGGGGGGATGATTCTGACCGTTTTTATTTCAGGGGGATGATTCTGACCGTTTTTATTTCAGGGGGGGGATGATTCTGACCGTTTTTATTTCAGGGGGGGGATGATTCTGACCGTTTTTATTTCAGGGGGGGGATGATTCTGACCGTTTTTATTTCAGGGGGGGATGATTTGGACCGTTTTTATTTCAGGGGGGATGATTTGGACCGTTTTTATTTCAGGGGGGGGATGATTCTGACCGTTTTTATTTCAGGGGGGGGATGATTTGGACCGTTTTTATTTCAGGGGGGGATGATTTTGACCGTTTTTATTTCAGGGGGGATGCTGGCTTTAGTTCTTCTGAGGAGGAGACGAGCAGCAGCAGCAAGGAGGGTCCATGAAATCCTCATGAGAAGACTTGAGAAGATTTGGGGGAATCCAGGCTCGTTGGAGCTACAGCTCCATGATGACCAGGTCTACTTCAGATTGAACAGGGAGCAGTTTGACAGCCTGTTGGGGAGTGGGTCCTCAGCAGCATGACAACCACCTTCTCTCCTATTGGTCGCACCGAGATGCCCTCACAGCGCGATGAAATTAAAAAATGTTCAATTCAGACGCAGGCAGGTGAAACGCCCGTGGCAGGTGGACTCTCGCGCACCGCCAAGCTCGCCAGCAGAGCGGTCCACTCTTGCGCTGCGGCAGCACATACACAATGAATGGGAAAGCCGGCGGCGGTCCCGCTTTGCGCCCTCTATGTGAAAGGGGCTTAATACTGTTGGCCCGTGAAGGTTACATTTGGCCCCATAATGGCCCCTGTTTCAGAAAAATCCTAGAACCCCCAGTGCCAAGTTTTGTTACCCGCAACTGCGCTGACACGCAAAAAAAAGAAAAGCTGTTGAGACCCTGTCGTGCAGCGCTGCTCTCGGCAGAGATTGTATGAGGTGAAGTGAAGTGAGATGCCTCACTCCATTGGGAAAAAAACGTCTGGTGACAATTTTGATTATCGCTTTTTTGTCGACAACGTCGGCGAATCATTGCAGCCCTAATTATGATCGGAACACAAGCCATTCCACGGCCCGGTAGTAACGGCTCTACGGACCGGTACCGGTCCGGGGACCGGGGGTTGGGAATCACGGCTGTAATGGACCAGGGACTTATCCAGGGTGTGTCTGTCTTCCACCTGAAGAGAGCTGGGAGACGCTCCAGCAGACACCTGTCACCCTCAATAGGAATATTAGCAGGTATAATTAATGAATGAATGGATGGATTTCCAGTTCCTGCTCTCGTGATCTCCCGTCCCTACCGTTGGAAAAACATAAAACAAAATAAAAAGAATGCTCATAGTAACTTTGGACTCCCATCCTGGTCTTCTCTTACAACATGTGTCTATCACTTTAATTTCCATCGAAAAACGATGGAGGTAACTTTATAGAGGTGCTGTGGACATCATGGCAAAAGTGACTAAGAGACAGTAATGATGAAAAGAAAATAAGAAGGTCGCATATTAAGAGACAGAACAAGAGTAAACGTTAGTGTCGTAAAAGTCACAGATGAATAAAGGAATCTTCTCAGCTACAAATTATTTTTTCAATTGAATGGCTTTAAACATTCTCTTTTAAATCCTGATACAAATTACTGTGATTTTTATGAAATATATGGTAACAACTTTGGTTTAAAAGAAACAAAAAGAACAAAAAACAACAACCAAAAGATAAAGAATGCAGTGTGCGTGAGTAAATGTAAGGATCTGGGGCCGTATTCACAAAACATTCTTAAGAAGAAAAATCTTAAGTGTCATTTTTTTCTTAAGTTCAGTCTTAAGAAGAAAAAAAAGAAGAAGTCATATTCTCCAAAAAAGTTCTTAAGTATTTTCTCAACTTTCTTCTTAAGTTTCTTCTTAAGAAAAAACTTAAGAATAAATGTTATTCTTGAAATAAAAGTTCTCAAATTTGTTCTTGACTTTTTTCTTAACTTTAAGACAACCTTGACCTGTCTTAAAATTTCTTCTGTGAAAAGGTAATAATAATAATAATAAGACTCTAATATCACCTTTGTCAACACATTTTAGACAAGTTTAGACTAGTAGGTCATAGTTTGAGGATATACTTTGTAATTAATTACACAAAGAGCCTGTTAACTGTTTGTTAGCGTGTTAGTTAGCGTGGTAGTTAATTATTATTAATTTTCCCCAATAGTATTTTTTTTCGTACATTAATCTCATCCACCAAAACCTTGAAAAGTTCCTGCATCTCTTTTTCTCCTTCTACATGTTTAGTGAGTGTTAAGACCAAACTACCTGTATATATTTTTCTTGGCGCGTGCAATGACATATTTTAATAAGTTCTTAAGTAGGAAAAATAAGAAATTCGTAAGAAATGACAGTTCTTAAGACGGTTCTTAAGAAAATATTGAGGAATTGCACTTAAGAACTTTCTTATGAACTTCTTAATTTTAGATCTTAAGACATTTATTAAGATCGTTCTTAAGAACATATTGGTAAATCCGGCCCCTGGTATATATTTACAATAATTATGCTGCTTATTGATGACTGAATTAAGGTTTAATGATATTTTTTCTTTTTAAATATCATGTGATCAGTCAGTACAGTCACTGACTGTGTATGTACAGTATTCAACACTGAGGACGCCCAGTCACCGCCCCGGTTTTGACGTCTCAAAGCCCCATTACCTCCTGAGGTGATATATCATTTCACTGCATCGTGAAATACGACATGGGCTCAGACGTGTGGAAATACAAACTGCAGCCACCTCCTTAAAATAACCCAAAACTACAACTGCGCGCGTGTGTATTGTAACATTCAGGACTTTCCAGGCGCGATTATAACGTCTTAGGAAACTACATCAACTTAGCAAATCCAGAACCTGCCTCCCCTGCCACTTCTCATTTCATTCAACCAGGAACCAAGAAGACGTCCCACTTTTTAAAACTACCTTGAAATGGCGCGATTCTCATATCTGCGTTTCTTAAATGACCGCATCCTAAATCATTCAGTTTGATAGCTCCTCGCCCAGCCATCTAATTAAATCTAAAGTACCAATAAATGATGCGTATAGTTGCGTAGCTGTGCCTTGATCTCCCACCCATCTCCTCCGATACGCGCTTTACTCAGACGAGAGCCAGACGAGTCAAATGTTTAAAAGAACTTTTTAATCAGTTAAGCTCGGGATAAATCATCGCCCCGTCCTCTCAGCCTGTGGCACATTGGCAGTGGTTAAAAGATAATACGAGTCAGGAGCGCCATCCTTCCCTCCAAAATGGAACCAAATCTCTGCTAAATGTGGAAAAAGACAAGTTCAGCCTGCAGCGGGAACAAGCGTGAAAACCTAAAGAAAAAACAAAAAAACAAACCGACTTGCTGCTGAAAATCTCAAGACCCCTAAATCTGCCTGTGTCTAAGAAACAGAGAGAAGATGAGGGAGGAGAGGTTTTTCTAGAGTTTGTTTTGTTTGTTTGTTTTATTTAGGATCTCCTAGGGCTGGGCGATTTTTGGACAAAAATAAAATCCTGATTTTTTTTTTTTTCCTGTAAACCTGATTTTCAATTTTGATTTCGATTTTTTTTTTTTTTTGTAAAACTACAAAAAACAATGGAATAAATTGTTTCAAATATTTTATCTTTATTTTGAAAGAAAAATAAACACATTTCCCTATTGGGAATGAAGTGCAACTGAAAGATACTGTAAATCCTCCTGAGTTTAGTAAAGTCACAACATTAACAATCTTCTTGACCAAACAAAGTAAAAAAATCGATTTTCCGATTTCCCTTTTTTTAACATCGTCTTGATTAATAAATCCGATTTAGATTTAAAATCGATTAATCGCACAGCCCTAGGATCCCCATTAGCATTAGCCACAGCATTAGCTATTCTTCCTGGTGTCCGACATAAACACAACACACAAATTAACACTTAATACATAACAGACATACATTATACATGACAAAACAAAACAATAATAGACACAACTCCCTTAATCACAATCTATACAGAGGATAAAACTAAATCAACATTATTCTCAGACATACATACATAGAAATTAAATCAAATAAAACACCTTCATAAACAATACCTGCCTGGGAATTACCTTATCTAGAATTATTTGACCACTTTTCACCTTTATTATGATAGGGTTTACGCTAGGAATGGGCGATATTTTACCGTTCACGATAAACCGTCCAAAATATTCCCCACGGTAAGAATTTGTCATCTCGCGGTAAAAACTATAAATTCCCGTTGATGACGTGTTTGTGTGAAGCCCGATTTAGGGTTCTGCGTTAAATCGACGCACAACGTGACAGAAAGAAAGAAAGAAAGAAAGAAAGAAAGAAAGAAAGAAAGAAAGAAAGAAAGAAAGAAAGAAAGAAAGAAAGAAAGAAAGAAAGAAAGAAAGAAAGAAAGAAAGAAAGAAAGAAAGAAAAATTCCCGTTGATACGTGTTTGTGTAACAAACATGGCGGATCTGAGTCATTCCAGTTTTGCAGTACAGGTGTAACTCATTTAATTGGTTTTTATTAATTCAATATAATTGGTGTAGTTTAGTATTTAGTATTCTTTTAGAGCAGTGATTTGGGGACTCCAAAGACTGAATGTGGTGATAGATTTATAGTTACAAAGGTGGAGTTGAATTGGTATTTTATTATCGTCATTTTTATCGTTATCGGGATAAATGCCAGAAATTATCGTGATACATTTTTTAGTCCATACCGCCCATCCCTAGTTTACACTACCTATAATTATATTCAACCTTCACTTTGTTCCTTCTAAATGACAAATCATCATTCATTCAATTTTAAAAGATATTGTTTCAACTGAAACTTAAACCAATCTTTGATACCTGGATTCGAAATATAAACTGGTATAGAGTTCCAGCCAACCATGGCTCTGTAAAAACAGTTCTCTGAATCAAACCTGTTCTCACCCTTGGTATGAACCTGCTTTCTGATGTGATTCTTGTATTGTACCCATGGTGAGCAAAATGATAATGGAATCTGTCATACAGTTGTTTCGGAGAGCGTGTGGCAGGGGCGTCAATTGGGTCTGAAGGTACGGCAGCCGCCACACCTTGGCTTCAAGGGAAAATGTAAATGTTTGTTTTTTAAATACATTTATGGAATTTATCTGTGTCTATTTGTATTGATTATTCTATTACTTAATACATATAGAATAACTACAAATGCAAATCAGAACAACATGATCGATTTCACTAGTTATTACACACTGCAAAAACTCAAAATCTTAACAAGAATATTTGTCTTATTTCTAGTTAAAATGTCAAATTTTTAGTAAAAAAAATCATTACATTTCAGACAAGACTCCAAAACAACCATTTTCACCTGTTTCAAGTAGATTTTCACTTAAAATAAGTGGAACAATCTGCCAGTGGAACAAGATTTTGTAATAGATAAATCTTGTCCCACTGGCAGATTTTTCTACTTATTTCAAGTGAAAATTTACTTGAAACCGGTGAAAATGGTCAAATAACAAGTTATTTTTCTGGTAATGACTCTTGTTTTAATTGTAATAAGATTTTTTGACTAAAAATGAGACATTTTAACTAGAAATAAGACAAATATAATAAGATTTTGAGTTTTTGCAGTGAACGAGACTCCATTTGAAAAAGTTCCAATTTTCTTGACCACACAGATGAGCTACATAGCAGACTTCTGTGATGAGTATTTGCTGGACGTGTTGATTGATACTCTAGTTAAGTTCTGTGACTCGTAACCTTGCCATACCTTGAATTGACGCCACTGGCGTGTGGCGAGTGTAATATTAAAGAAACAGACTTGTCTTGCTTTCATTCGTGGGATTATTTTTACGCGACACCCTCACTGCAGAGGTCGGCTCCAACGGTTTGGCGAAAAAGTGACAGAACGGGATGAGCTGAGGTCCGTGATGAGGCTTTCGCTCGGCTGCGTGGCCAAAAAAGATCCCAGAGCTGCTCGCTGTGACTGGACAACGCAGCGCCGCTCGGACTCGGTGGATCAGAGCGTGTGGTCTGGGCTTCGGACCAGGACTATCAAGGACCTGGGGTTTGGAGTGTTGGACAAACTTGAACTTCTGACTCATTTGTTTGCCAGCTGAAACGAACTGCTACTCATAAGCAATGTCAGTTTAAAGTGGCTTGGCATTTGTGGATAGAACTACACAGTATCTTTATTGTAATGATTGGGTTTTCATGGCGCTTCCACGGCACTGATGTCACTAATGGAGTCCAAAGAATCCCACTTTAATTCAACTGCAGTAAAAGCAAAAGATAGCAGTTCATCAAAAACACATCACGGGCCCATTTGTGCGACTGTCAGTGTAAACGTGTTGCTTGATTGTATAGTTTGCTTCAAAACATCTGTAATCCGTCTGGCTCGCATCCCAAAGCTCGGAAAGCCAGTAGTCCTGTTACTTTAAGCCTTTATTCTTGTCCAAGATATATATGGAGATGACAGAGGCTGAAGTCAGGCACACAATTTATGCCAGGCACCGATTTTAACGTCATGAATCTCCCTACGGAGATGAGGATAAGCAATTAAAGCCACCGCTCAGGCCCTTTGGGAATGTGGCGCCGAGGTACCTGAGCAGGGGCAGGATTTATTACCCAGGGTCAAAGGTCAGGGTTGCACAGAGGTGATAGTTGGAATCAAAGGTGAGAAGGAAAAACAAGGCCTCCTTCAGCAGCGTCGGGCAGAAAGGAGGGTCGTGGGCACTACATCTAAACCCAAATGTTAGGATATTTTACAAAGTGTGAACCAGCAACAAAGTATGTGTTGTTGATTTTGGGTAATTACCCCCTCCCTGCCTCCTGCTGTTAAAATGATTGTACTTTCACGTGTAGGACTAACAAGCCGCTGGCTTCACACGGAGCCTGTATCGTAGGGTTCCCCAGCCCGGTACTTGAGGCCGCTGTCTTGCATGTTTCAGATGTTTCCCAGCTTCAGGACAACGGGTTCAACTAATCAGCTCTGAGCATGCTGACCCTGAGTTACATCAACTATGGCCCAGTCCCAATCCCCCCTAGTCCTTTCAGTCCTACCCCTAAATTTTGCGCGTTCCCGTGAGGGTAGTGGTGTCCCAATTCCTCTTTGCATGTAGGGCTAGTGGACATAACGAGGGCTAGTGGACATAACGAGGGCTAGTGTGTATGAATCTAGCCCTTCACAGCGAGGGATTTCAGATACTGACTCACCGACCGAGGGCCATAGAAAATTTCCCAGAATGCTTTACGACATCATTTGCAGACTGAATCAAACAAAAAAACATGGCGGGCATTTCTTATTTTTTAGTGAATAAAATTAATATTTTAAGTTAGTTTCTACATAAAAACGCGTTTTGATTAAATTTCTAGCGAGAAATATATATTTTACTTTCATAATATTCACTCAGTGAATGTACATAATCACTCGCTTGCCCGTTGTTGCGTTGTCTCTTCAGATGTCGCCAGAATAAAGGCTGATTTATCGCCGCGTAACCTACGCCGTAGGCTCCGCGTCGATTTAACGCAGAACCATAAATCGCCGACGGCTCTTCTCATCCTGAAAACATCGGAGCAAATTTCTTAACAGGCGTTATTTGGATAAACTGAGCCCAGGTTGGGGATCTTAACGGTTACTTTTACGCCTGAAAAAATATAAAAACTTAATAAAGTGGCATATTAACAGCGCTACAGCGGAAATTAAAACAGCTTTTATCTCTGGGCTTCCTGATATGGAGTGACGTTTGTGCAAACGTAACTACGCAGTCGCTTACGTACCTGAACGTAAACCACGCAGTGACGTAGCAAGTGGTGTCCCAATCCCTAGGGAACATTACAAGGGCCCTACGCCTGTGGCTTCATTTTTAGGCCTAGTGGTAGAAAGTAGGGGGGGATTGGGATTGTCCCTAGATCATCAACTGAGCGCCGGTACCTTGATTCACTGTGGCAACACGTCGTTAGTGGAAGCTCTCTTCCTTTCTCTGTTCGTTAGAACTGGACATTTTAATGCAGTCATATAATGAATAAAAGCACATTTCTTAATTTCATTCTTGTAATAGTTAAAAAAGTGTATGACTGTCATTTTAATGACTATTAATTATATACTTTCTTAATAACACACGTCTAGGATTGATGTAGAAACAGGTTCTCCTTCTTCTAAGAATACGTTTTACAAGATATGAATACTGCGATGAGGGATTATGACCCAAGGGACCAACTGTCTCCCGTCAAAGATTATTTGAAAGAGAATAAAACTAAAGGTATTACTTCGCCAAGTCATCCTGACATTAATCTTTTGGAATTTGTTGGAAGAACATGAGATGAGCAGTTCCTGTGGGGAAACCTATCAACTTCTCAGAGAAAAATCTCATCTTGTTCATAACGGCTTTCTTATTTATTTATTTCCTTGTACAAATAGTGGGCTGGGATGGAAGCAGAGACAGGTACTTATGTTGAAGTTCACATACTTTTACTAATCACAAATATGTAGCACTTGATCATTTCTTTAAAGGAAAAATCAGGCATATTTTGACTTAAATTATTTCTGTTTTTACTGCTTTTAAGAAGTAATCTGCAGCAAAGCTTTGAGGTAAAGTTTTAATGGTCATAAATATCATAAAGATCAAATAGATAAAAGGAATATAATACTTAGGCCTATATCAGCGTGTATGTTATGCATCTGGTCATCCACATCTGTTTAAGTGCTATTTTAGGCCATATAAGTTGTGTAAATGAATAAAAGCATCAGACATGATCGGAATAAGAGGCTTCACATTAACTAGAAGTATTAATTTTCCTTCACAGAGGTCAAGTACCTGGTAAAGCATAAAAAAAAGAAGTTTGAAGATAATGTGAAGGGTCAAACTGGACTGGGTTGTGTGAGGAACACACACATACATATATATATAATTTCCACGGTCGCGTGGTCCTTGCTCAAGATGGGATTCCGTCAATAGTGGAGCACATTAATGAAAAATCATTCACTTTGTGGTACAAGCGCCAAATTTGGTACACAAGTGCTTTTGGACCTACTATCTCATAAAAGTACGTTGCCCACTTGAACAAACAAAGTGGCCACCATTTTTCAAGATGGCTGCCATTCGAAGTGGTTTGAAACAGCGTTTGAACTATATTTTGATTGAATAGATAGAATAGATTCTGATGGTTTATACATTGAAATATGTGTTTTTGCACATGAGAAATACAACTCTGCATTTAGAAAATCAAAATTATTGAATATTATGATACAATGCGAATTAAATGAAAAAAACACTCACAAACAAAGACATTAGTTTCACTTAAAGCTTTTGGACCTGTAAGCTACTTGTACGTGGGGCCACGTAGAGGCTGTCTTTGTCTCCCCCATTTTTCTTCTTTTTTTTTGTATAGGCTATTTTTTATTTTTATTTTTTTTTTATTTTTAGATAACGGTATAAAAACACAGAAAAGGTGTCAAAGCATAGGCTGCATGTTTTACAATCCAGAACTTGAATCAACATAACTTAAAAAATAATAATACAAATATCCAACTCAAACATTCAACTTAAACTTGGTTGTTCTATTTTCTTAGCCCTCACATGCACAGGCACACAACTGTGTGCACTTCAGGCCGAAGCGATAGCATTTGCATCGTCTTTGGCATTCAGTCTTGCAGCCACATTTTGTCAACTGCTCACAAGTCTGAGCAATGGGTGGAAGGGTTGTCCAGAGAACTTGCCAGATCTGACCATCTTTTTGCCAGCCCCAGTTGGCAGGACTTTCAGTTTGCATTTTGCACACTGTTGCTTGGCCCCATATGCAGGCAGCTTGGAAAGCAGACCGTTTCACATGCTGAACGAGGGATGCGCTTGTTGGTGGAATGGCATCATAAGACCTTTGCTTCCGAGCAAACAAGTCCAGTCTTGCCTCATCAACCTTGCATGTAGTACTTTGGTTGTCATACATGGTGATGACAAACTTCTCAAGGATGTTGAGGTCTGCATCTTCCATGATAGGTGGGTATTGGCTGAGCTTTCTGAAGACAGGACTAACTTCAGGGCAAACCTCCCATGCTTGCCATGCACTTTTCTTGCTTTTACCACGGAAAGCTGACACAACATTGCAGCCAGTGAAGGCATGGAAGAACAGCATGCCACTGGATTTCTCTGGGCCAAGATTCACCACCATATCCTGAATTGGCAACCACCTAATGGACTGACCCTGGCCAAATTCTATCCAGATCTTTTCCAAGCCTGCATCCTGAAGAGTCGCAAAAACATTGACTGCAACCACAATATGTGTGTCGCATGCCTTAATCAACACAGACTTTATCTGTTGCTTGGCTGCCACAATGCCACCTCCATCATCCAATCTGGATGTGTCTAACCTGATGGGCAACAGGTTGATTGCCTGAAATAGAGGTATGTTTTTGGCTATCATGGAATAGCCGTCAGAACTACACTCATAACGGGTAGGGGGAGACTTCAACGCTGCTTTTGTATCTGTCTGACAGAGGCAACACTTGCTCCAGTCAGTTTTAGTAGCACAACTCAATGGATTATTGGCAGACATCTTATACAGTTGAAGGTCGAGGGATTATCCTTTTACCACCCAAACATACAAAATATCATAGCACATTGGAATATGGGATGCAACTAGGTTCAAGTATCTGGTGCCCTACACCTAGCCCGATCGTTCATCCAGTGCCATAAATCCTGTGCGATCTGTACACCATCCAGGTAACTAAAGCCCCGTTACCCTTGGCTCGGCTATCCCGCGCTGGCACATCCTGTCAATTCAGGTGCGGCTATCTAACTACAATACTACAACTAACTAAACTTCTAGTTGAATCTATACAGGGGCTTATTAGATAGCATTTGGGACACTAAAGTATACTACAACTACAGTGAGTACGCCACTACAACAGTTAGTAAACTACAACTACAGTTAGTACACTACAAGCTGACACTGAACCCCATGCTGAGTCTCACAGCAGTGATGTCACCAGTGTGCCCTGGTTGTGCTTTGACATCACTCTTATAAAAAATTACTAACCAATAAATGTTGACCACAGAATTTTAATGAATTATCATTTATATTGCTAAATGAGTACTTTTATTTCAGTAAAGAACGCTTGTGTTGCTGTATGTGTGTGTGTGTGCGTGTGTGTGTGTGTGTGTGGGTGGGTGGTGAGTGACAGTCAAAAGTTTGGACACATTTTCACAAATGATTCACACAAAAAACACATCCCTCAGAATTCTGCAGATTTTCACTTACGATCATTGCAGAAAACTGAAGAAAAAACGCGAAAACGCTACTTTTTAGTCATTTAATAGCCATTATCTTGAAAATTGGTGGCCATATTGGAATTAATTTGACACCATCGAGTTATTCCAGTCATAATACATTCATTTTGATGCTTGGATCATTAACATTCTTCTGTTAATTCAAGTTCTACCTCGAAAACCTTTTTTTGGCGTTTGACGAGGCGGCCATCTTGAAAACTGGCGGCCCTCTCGGAATTTCAGCTGGGCAACGTACTTTTATTAGAAGGTATGTCCTGGACATCATTTGTACCAAATTTGGTGCTTGTACCATGAAGTGAACGATTCGGCTCAAAAATGGACTTAAGCAGCCCCACTACAAAGAAACATTTTGATGTAAATGTTTTATTCCTTGGCAAAGCAATAATTATTACTTTTTTTATATTTTCCCCCCTTTTTTTTTTTTTTTACTTTTCATAACATTAATTAAACCAAACATAAATAAATAAGAAAAATAATAAGAAAAATAAAAAAAAATAAAAGAAAAAAATTAATTAATTAATAAGTAAATAAAAATAAAAACAGCCCACCCCTCTCCCCTTCCCTCCCTCATATGGTCAATAGATTACATCATTCAAAATCATTTAACATATGTCTATCAATACTAGAACAAAAATGAATAATTAATTAAATAATCAAGTCCTGTGTAAACACATTCATTAATATAGTCGATGATTCAGATCATTAGTCCAATAAAGGCAAAAAATCCAAAAAAGGTCCTCAAATCAGGTCAAAGTCTCGGAATACAATAATAATTATTACTTTATCATCATTGTATTAATTGGAATAATTTGGAATGGACTGAACTGTATTGTTGAAGTGCCTTGAGATTGCATTTAATGTGATTTGGCACTACAGTATATAAGAGACTTATGCTTATGGCTGTTTCAAGACAAAGGTTGCACTAAGCAACATATTGACGAGCTTGAATAGAGTGCAGTTTTTGCCTCATTTTTCCATCTCTGAAACAAATTTCCAAACATTTTATGTGCTGCCACAAAAATAATAATAGAGTACATCATAACAAACTCTCTTTGCGGTCTTGGATCACAAACTTTATTCCTCCAATCAGAGACAGCCCCTGTGACCTCAGAGTGTAGTAATGCAATAACAAAAACATACAAAGAAAAGCTTTTATGTGTGGATTCATGGAGCACCTGTTGGAGGCAAAGTTGCATGATAAAAAAGCATGGATCGCATTCAAAGGCAGTCCATCAAACATGCAGATGCAGTGGTCTATTATCTGAAATGATACTTGGCAATAGAGCCATTCATCACATTTGTTGAAAATTAATTTAGCAAAAGTCAAAGCATTATTAAATCATGTTTCTGATGTTGCACAGATTTCACATATGGCTCCCAGAGCACTTCACACGGCTACATAGGTGTTACCACATTACATGGCAGCACTTCAGACACGTGATCTCAGCCAACATAAACAGTGTTGGGGTTTGATTTATGCCGAGGTGATATATATCCTTAAAGCTGACAACTCCAACTCTGCCGCCTGCTCAATGTGCCAGAGTGTTGCTACACAGGAGGCACACATGCGGCAAACTATAAATGGTTCTCGTAGGAGAATGGTAGAAGAATTATTTATCAAAAGCAGAAATGACGCAAGCAACTAAAAGCTGCATTTGCTAGATCAGGGGTCGGCAACCCAAAATGTTGAAAGAGCCATTTTGGACCAAAAACACAAAAAACAAATATGTCTGGAGCCGCAAAAAATGAAAAGTCTTGTATAAGCCTTAGAATGAAGGCAAATGGCGAATGGCAAAATGTCGAGAAAAAAGTCGAAATGTTGAGAAAAATGTCAATGTCGAGAAAAAAGTCGAAATGTCGAGAAAAGTCGAAATTTTGAGAAAAATGTCAATGTCGAGAAAAAAGTCGAAATGTCGAGAAAAAGTCAAAATTTAGAGAAAAAGGTCGAAATGGTGAGATTAATGTTGAAGTACAATCTCGAGAAAAAAGTCACAATGTTGAGAAAGAAGTTGAAATGTCGAGAAAAAAGTCAAAATTTTGAGAAAAAAGTTGAAATGTCGAGATTAAAAAGGAAAGGAAAAAGGAAAAAAAAGGAGGAAAAAAAAGGAAAAAAAAGGAGGAAAAAAAGGAAAAAAAAGGAGGAAAAAAAGGAAAAAAAGGGGGGGGGAAAGAAGAAAAAAAGAGGAAAAAAATGAAAAAAGGAAAAAAAAAGAGAAAGAAAGAGAAAAAAAGGAATACAAAGGTCAAAAACTTTTGAAAAAGCTCCAGGAGCCACTAGGGCGGCGCTAAAGAGCCGCATGCGGCTCCAGAGCCGCGGGTTGCCAAGCCCTGTGCTAGATCTTCCAACTCATGATTGGTTCTGAATTTAACATTTTAGAAAAGGACAGGTCATTGGTAAATAAGGTTATGATTACTTTACGTGGCCTGCTGTTTGTTCAACGTAGGGAATTGTTCTCCATTGCAAATGTTATTGAAGGTGCAGAAGTTCAGCAATGGATGAAATTCTGCCTAATTTGCAGACCATGCAGATTTTTTTTTTTTTGCAGTTTTTGACCTGCATTGATACTTTTTTCGAACTGTCATCTGAATTTCATTAAGTTTCAGTTGCGTTCCCTTCAGAGCATTGTACCAAAGGTTTTGCTCACTTTAGTCGAGGGAAAAAAAATCAAAAGGAAAGTTGCACCATAGGAATAAAATTCTATTATTATTATTATTGCAAAATTGGCCTAATAAATAAATAAAAAGCAGGCGGTGTGTCAGGAGGGAAACGAGGCCAAACTCCCGGGGTGGGCTGAAATGCATTAGGATTTTACAGTGGATGACAGCAAACGTTCCCATCTACTGATCATTCCCAGTTAGAGATTTGTGGCGCTAACAAAAGGATTTATGTAAGGCTACAAACTGCTGAAAGAATCAAAATGCATGGCGTCAAACCAGAGTGAAATGTGGCTGTGGGAACATTTAAGAATGACTTCTATAGTTTGGTGGAGCCAACAAGAGAAACCATCCATCCCTCTGTTAACTACTGCTAAATCCAAGTTCAAGACACTGAGGCCCAGACCTCCATCTCGCCAAGCGGCTCCTCTGGTCCTTCTGGAGCGTCAGCGAGGCGGTTCCTGGGTCTCCCAGAGCCTTCCTCCTCCCTGGTGGATCTGCCCTAAACACCCCCAGGGAGGAAAGCAGGAGGCATCTTAACCAGATGTGAGAACCAGTCCAACTCTGGACGTGGAGGCGCAGTGATTCCACTGCAACAGGGGAGACTCCAGCCGCCCTGCAGAGGAAACAAAGAGCTTTGTATTAAGTACATTTTTTATAGAATCAAAATGACAAACCTGCAGAATTTTAGCACCTTTAGTCAGGGCAAAATGACATATAATCAGTACTCGGGATGAGGGGGGATGAGGGGGGATGGCATCCCCCCTGAAATAAAAACGGTCCAAATCATCCCCCCTGTAAAACTGACATCCCTCCTTTCCATCCCTTATGTCATTTCATCAATGAATGTGGTTTTACTGCTATTTCAACATTTAGAGTCATCACCAGAAAAATTACTTATTTGACAATGTTCACCTGTTTCAAGTAGATTTTCACTTGAAATAAGTAGAAAAATCTGCCAGTGGGAAGATTTATCTTCTCATTACAAGCAAAAAAATCTTGTTCCACTGGCAGATTTTTCTACTTATTTCAAGTGAAAATCTACTTGAAACAGTTGAAAATTGTTGTTTTTTCCAGTGATGAGTCTTGTTTTAAGTGTAATGAGATTTTTTTTTTTACTAAAATGAGACATTTTAACTAGAAATAAGACAAATATTCTCGTTAAGATTTTGAGTTTTTGCAGTGATCCATTTTACTTATCCTGTGAAGGACAGAGTCATATTGATAAGTTCAGAAAAGTGTTTTTTATTGTTGTGTTTTGATGTATTTGATGTAAGTCCAGTGGATATTTAAAGCTTACAGAAGGCTGCATTTAACTGCTGCTATGTCATTCCTGCAGTATTTCTGCAGCTGTTTTGGTCACTGCTATTATTTGTAATATATTATATTATTTGTAATCAGCACAAATTATCTGTCCCCATATGATAAAATCCACCATCCCCCCTGATTTTTTTTTTTTTTTTTTTTTTTTTTTTTTACAACTCAAGTACTGCATATAATGAAATAGTGTACAAGCTGTAGTAACCAAACGAACAAAAAGTGAGTTTGCTCATCTAAAGTCCTTGTCGGACACACAGCATTCTTCCGTTAAACGTCTGGGTTGGAGGTTTGAAGGCTTGGTATTAAAACCACACTCCTGTAGTTTCTCCATAGCCTGAAGTGGTATAAACAAAATTACATCAACGTTGTCACAAACGAGCGACACTCTCTTAAGTTAGCCAGGTTTGATTAAGTGAGCCGGGTGCATAATCCCTCCTCTGTGAGTAAACTTGAATGTTCTGCTTTTCCTCACTGCAAGTGTCGCTCTCCTTTCCCTTAAAGGGGACCTATTATGAAAAACAGGTTGTTTTTTCTTTCTTTAACATATATAAAGTGGTCTCCCCTCAGCCTGCCAACTCAGAGAAGGAGGAAAGCAACCAAATTCTGCAGTGTCTGTACAGCCGCCCGGATGATCCGTCCAGTGTGATGAGCCAATAAGATTCTGCTCCCGTCTTTACGTAACGAAAGGGAGCAGAGGTTTGGCCTCCGATGTGTGAAACCACGCCCACAACTAAACACTGTGTAACTGCATGAGAGCGTCCGACTATCGTAGCACTGCGTGACATCGGACGCTCTCTGTCCATCTCCCTCCAGCAGCTGCCACTTTATTGAGGTTTTTGTAGTGAAATGAGGAGGAATCATAGAGATAACTTCTCATTTCAACTAACTGGATCAGCCGTTCCTCATCCATGACTGTTTCCTACAGCGCTTTCAACCGGCTTTCAACGCGAGCGACAGGAAGAGAATAGAAGCAGGGCGTCCGACAAATGTTCAGCTCAAAACGGCGCAGCGGCCAGTTAGGACAGTCCAATAGAAAATAAAGCAATGGAATTGATTTTGTCGCTGACGCTCGCTCGCATCGCATGCAGTTAGGACACGGTGTAAAGGCTGATTTATGGTTCCGCATTACACCAACGTCGATTTAACGCAGAACCATAATTCAGGCTTTACTTCCGCCATTTTTTCGTAGCGGTGTATTGCATCATTCAAGCAGCCAATCAGCACAGAGCCTCATTATCATAGCCCCGCCCACTCAGAATCCTGCGTAAATAATGAGGTTAAAAACGGTAAAGATAAAGACATGGCCCAGAGGCTGAATTCCAAATTTATATAGAAAAAACAATCAAAAGCTTGTTTTTAAGACATTCAAGGCCTGTTTAAAATAGACATTAAATGCCATAATAGGTCCCCTTTAAAGCCAAAATTCCCCCCTTTGAGTTTTAATTACTAGTAAAACTATGAAATGACACATACATGGACAAACCTGTTGGTTTTAGAGCTACAACCAAAGGGAACACGTCTGACTGCTTAGTTGTCATTGTTCCATCTGCAAAAATGCCCTTGTTGTCCATTTACATGAATGCTTATTTTTTTCTATTAGTCTTCTTTTGTACAGAAAACTAAAGGTGACCTAACAGGGTAGCGCTGATGTTCCTGATGCCTGTGTTAGTTCAGATCGTCTGGTATCCTGATACAGAGATCTGAGCTTGTACAGTCTTATAGGAGCAGATTTGAGCGACATCTGTTTTGTCTTAAGAATAACTACACATATCTACACATTTAACAAAGAACCCCTCTGGTTTGCATCTTTGTTGGAAGTCTTCATTCTGCAGCAAGGTAATGAGCATAGACACCCATAAAGAACTACAGGGAGACCAGAGAAGAAGGAGGAGGACTGTTCGCTATCACCTATGGGAGCTACTGGGATTCTTTCCAGGGGAGGGATTTTGAACAAGTTCCATTGGAAGAAAACTGCAGGGCAGATCCAGGAGTCTTTGGAGAGATTCAATCTATTGGTCGGTTGGTTAATTCCTCTGAAAGGCTGCAATGACCTTGCTAGATTTTATTAAATTCTTAGGTGTCATAGTTGATGAAAATTGAACATGGAAGTGCCATACTGAACTTTTCTGTAAAAAACCAAGGAGGTCAATCGGTATTTTGAGTAGAATACGATCACTGGTGAATTAATCTTGTATTTTAACTTAATATAGTTTAATATATCCATATATTGTGTACTGTAATTCTGTATGGGCAGCTACATGTCCTACTTTTCTCAATAAGATCCTGCTAAAGCCCAAAATAAATTTTTGAGAATGGTTACTTTTGCCAAAAAAACAGAATCTTCTATTTTTCTTTTTAGAAAATGTAGTTTGTTATCTGTCTTCAATGTGAACACCTATCAAACCTGTGTGTTTATGTATAGGTATTAGGAATGGGTGATATTTTACCGTTCACGATATACCGTCAAAAAAATTCCCCACGGTAAGAATTTGTCATCTCGTGGTAAAAACGATAAATTCCTGTTGATGACGTTTTTGTGAAGGAAGGAAGGAAGGAAGGAAGGAAGGAAGGAAGGAAGGAAGGAAGGAAGGAAGGAAGGAAGGAAGGAAGGAAGGAAGGAAGGAAGGAAGGAAGGAAGGAAGGAAGGAAGGAAGGAAGGAAGGAAGGAAGGAAGGAAGGAAGGAAGGAAGGAAGGAAGGAAGGAAGGAAGGAAGGAAGGAAGGAAGGAAGGAAGGAAGGAAGGAAGGAAGGAAGGAAGGAAGGAAGGAAGGAAGGAAGGAAGGAAGGAAGGAAGGAAGGAAGGAAGGAAGGAAGGAAGGAAGGAAGGAAGGAAGGAAGGAAGGAAGGAAGGAAGGAAGGAAGGAAGGAAGGAAGGAAGGAAGGAAGGAAGGAAGGAAGGAAGGAAGGAAGGAAGGAAGGAAGGAAGGAAGGAAGGAAGGAAGGAAGGAAGGAAGGAAGGAAGGTTCCTTTTTGCAGTTTTGTCGTTATTTTTATCGGGATAAATGCCAGAAATTATCGTGATACATTTTTTAGTCCATACCGCCCATCCCTAATAGGTATGTATATTAATCTCACGACCTGCCTCTCAGCTTCCAGAATTTTTTAAAATTTTCCATTTACTAAACTAAGATTAACTATTTGTGCAGATTTATATTTGGAGTGTGAAAAATACAACTTTAAGTATTTTCTTGCATTAATGGCATGATGTCAAAGTCAGACAACTCCTATTAGAAATAAAAAAACCCGAAAGAGTTGCAGTTTTGGAAGAGTTTAATGTTTTGATAGGACCTTTCTTTTGCTTACTACTTATCCAGCAGCAGCTTATATTACAAACGTCTCCATCAGGATGCGGCCCATTAAAACCAGACTCCAGGAGACACTGGAGTTTAAACTTATTTTGTTCACGTGAACTTGAGTTGAACCACAAAAAGGTGATAATATTGCATATCTGACCTCAGCAGCGTGCGTCTTCCACACCGTATCTATATCAGCCAGCTGTTTGCTACAACTCTCTGCTCTTGTGAAGTCAAACTCCCTAAATGGCCCTTAATCACGCCGACTTCTGCAACTGGATGTTGATGTCTTGCTCGTAACATTTGTGCCAAGTTATTGTTCGAGCAGGTAAAAACAACAGGCTGCCTGTCAATAGCAGGAAACCAAAGCCTGGCCGGCCCTAAAGCCCGCACTTCTACAGCGGAAGGGATATTAATCGCATAAAGTTGTACAGTTTCACCACCATAATTGTCAAATCACTTCATCAAAACATGCTCAGCGTCAAAGCCAAGAATGACACAACCTTCCAAGAACTTTTGAGTTTCCTTTTTTGATGTAGCGGACGATCAGGAGACACTACAATGACATCATAGGATGCGAGGAAGAGAACTTTCTTCTTCTCGGTACAAAACAATAGACAGGGGGAAACTTCAGATTACTGAACAGCTACCTGAAGGTATAATATTTCCAAAGTTAACTATTTATCTGGGTAGTGACAGTCTGCTGCCAAGTAATTGGCCAGCAGTGTTGTGCAAGTTCATATTTCTCATGAACTAGTTCAAAGTTCAGTTCACATAGTTTAAAAATGAACAGTTCACGTTCATAGTTCACCATTTTCATTTTGAACTAGTTCAAATTCAGTTCATTTCAATATTTTTAGGTGAGAAGTACGAATAAAACGCCCCCCTATCCTAAAACTGTTCACCGTATACCAGTGGTCTTCATCCCTGGTCCTCACGACCCCCTGTCCTGCATGTTTTAGATATTTCCCCTCAGAACTCTGATATAAATGACTGTCATTAACAGACCTGGATGACAAGCTGATGACGACCATTAATTAGAATCATCTGAAAACATGCAGGACAGGGTTGCTGTAAACAATCATGTATTGTCCTAGTGGCTTTTCAACTTTACTCAGAGGCTGTAAATCTCCAACATTGTAGTCCATTATCAGTTTGTCTACCTGTTGCAGGTAAATCAACCCCCTGAAGGAGCAGCAGTGGGACTGGGGTCGTTTGGGGCTGTTGGATCTTCTTGGTCTTTCTGGGAACTTTTTTGATTGTTAAAGACTCGCAGATATTTTCTCCCACTGGACAGATGCCGCATGACGTTTCAAATGTGAAGTTGACGAGGCAGACGCTCTGACTTGTTTTCTCAGTGCAGGTGGACATAATTTGCACAGAAAGGTTAAATTTTTACCGTCTGACTCTTTGGGAGACGATGTGTAAAATTCCTGCAGGTAATGATAAGCGGATCATCATCTGACGGCTCGCTGACGCTGCGTCTGCAACGTCTCTCTTCACCTGTCATTCGTAAAGATTGCACCGGGCTCGTCGAGTATTTTAAATGTGCCGCCCGCTGGTGAAATGATAAGGATTATTCCGTAATAATTGGACCTAAACAGTGAAGCTGAAACTCACATAATCTGAACAGTTCAAATTCCAGTTCATGATCTGCAGAATGAACAAGTTCACGTTCAAGTTCTTTATTTGTAAACATGTTGCGTTCAGTTCAACGTTCTCACAGAAATGAACGTGTTCAATGAACGCGTTCATTTGAACTCGTTCATGCACAACACTGTTGGCCAGTAAATGTTGAAGCAAAGACAAATACACTTTTGAACTTGAGGAAGCTCATGTCTGAACCAGTGACCGACTGGAGCAACTTTGCCTCAGCTGGAAACCAGCATAACTCTGCCAGCAATGCACTGGAACAGTTTCTGGCTCCACGGCTCCACGGCTCTGCAGCACCTGTATTCAGAAGTTGAGGTAAATGCACCGAAGCGGTCCATAGTGGGATTACTTACTTTTCTTTTTTTTTTTTTTTTTTAATATTCAGGTTCTGTTCGTAAATTTCATTGAAAGAATTTCCTGGCGCAGCCACGGAGTGGAAATGGTCCGGTTTGGTGTCCTCGTGAACCCATTTCTGCTTTCTGCAGACGACGTGGTCCTTTTGGCGTCATCGAGTCGCAAACCTTCAGCTCTCAGCGGGGCAGTTTGCGAAATGTGAAATGGAGGGGATGAGACTTGGTTCCTCCACATCTGAAAAACTGCATCCGCTTTTTGAAAAAAGTCATTATTTTATTGTTATTGAATACATAAAAAAAAAAACAGACATTGCAGTTTAACATCAAACCAGTGTGTGTGTGCAGAGCCAGTAAGTGCAGAGTATACATACATAGTAGGCTACTGTAAACGGTACTTATTGGACGTTCATATTGATCAAGGCACACATGGAGAGGCATTTGTTTAGCACAGAATAATTTCTTCTTTGCTTAACTATAAGTTTTGTTTTCTTGTTTTTAAATTTTCCTCTATGATTTGTTCCCTTGCGCAATATATATTTACGTGCTCAAAGTTTCCCATCGCTCGCTCTGAGATGAGGCAGAAATATAATCGGTGTAATCCGGAGTCAAGTTCTCTCGTCTGATTTATGTCTGACCTGGCAATAAAGCTTTTTCTGATTCTGACTTCTGATTCTGATAACGCCATAACTTAGTGCTGTCTGTGAACTTGACTTTTAGGACCAGTCTCAATCCCCCCTAGTCCTACTTTTCAGTCCTACCCCTAAATTTTGCGTGTTCCCGTGAGGGTAGTGGTGTCCCAATTCCTCTTTGCATGTAGGGCTAGTGGACATATCATGGGTTAGTGTGTTTGAATCTAGCCCTTCACAGTGAGGGATTTCAGATACTGACTCGCCGACCGAGGGCCAGAGAAATTTCCCAGAATGCTTTACGTCATCATTTGCAAACTGAATCAAAAAATAAACATGGCGGACATTTCTTATATTTTAGTGAATAAAATCAATATTTTGAGTTAGTTTCTGCATAAAAATGCGTTTTGATTACATTTCTAGTGAGAAATATATATTTTACTTTCATAATATTCACTCAGTGAATGTACATAATCACTCGCTTGCCCGTTAAGTCTTTTCAGATCTCGCCAGAATAAAGGCTGATTTATGGTTCCACGTTACACCAACGCAGAGCCTACAGCGTAGGTTACGCAGCGACGCGCACCGTACGCCGTAACCTACGCCGTAGGTTCTGCGTCGATTTAACGGAACCATAAATCAGCTCCCGAGCCGGCGGCTGTTCTCATCCCGAAAACATCGGCGCAAATTTCTTAACAGGCGTTATTTGGATAAACTGAGCCCAGGTTGGGGATCTTAACGGTTACTTTTACGCCTGAAAAAATATTAAAACTTAATAAAGTGGCATATTAACAGCGCTACAGCGGAAATTAAAACAGTTTTTATCTCTGGGCTTCCTGATATGGTGTGACGTTTGTGCAAACGTAACTACGCAGTCGCTTACGTACCCGAACGTAAACCACGCAGTGACGTAGCAAGTGGTGTCCCAATCCCTAGGGAACATTACAAGGACCTACTCATTTTTAGGGCTAGTGGTAGAAAGTAGGGGGGGATTGGGATTGGCCCTTAAGTTTAGTGCAATTTGGTTTCCTTCCGTTACAGGTAACGGAGGCAAAAATCCACTGACTTTTCTGTTCACTTGTTGGAGTCAACACTGATACACCAGTTGAGTGAGATGTGGTCGTTCTTATCACATCCCATCGCCAGGATTTCTGTAACTAGTGCAGCTTCATCGTTAGCCAGAAAAGAGGCTGGCTTCAGCAGCACACAGCTTTATTTCCTTTTGACAAGCATGGCCGGGTGGGCATGAGTGCTAAACACAAATACTTGAGGGGAAAAAACTGCACATTTTTAAACATTAAAAAATGGTCATATTCTTCTCTTCTTATAGAATAACAAAACTCACACCAGTGTGGTAAAAACCCACCATTGTCTCTGTCAATTACCATAAGTATGTATGTCAAATCTTAAATATTCAGTGCTGTGGCCGACTTCTAGTATTTTTGAGCACTCTTGAATTACTCTGTTGTCATTAAGTTGGCAAAAAAATGTATATTTCTTAATGTACCACAACATACCAAAGGGAAGAATACGGATCAGCTAGTGGCTCGCAGAGCATTTCCACTTTTAATGTCAGAAAAACGGATCAATTGGACTGCATTCTTGTCCTCTCAAAGAACTTTAAAATAGTCATGGGAGGGACACTTAAACTTTCCCCTGAAAGCCAGATTGATGAGGTCAATTCAGAGTTAGATGAGTGATAGATGGCAAGGAATTTCTGGAACAGATTACTTGCCTTTGCATTACTAATTGGCAGATGTGTGAATGGATTATTAAGTATGTCATTAAGAGCCAGTGTGGGTCCAGTAAATTAGACAAACCCAGTGAGAAATCACACAGAAAATGGAAACAGGGGGAGCTTGATTGATTGGAAAAATATCCATCCGTGTGTTCGTACAGGACACCGTGTGATTCTTGAGACTTTCTGTTCTCCTTCTTTCAGGTCCGAAGCCGAGATGACGTTGGATTGATCTTATTTTCATCTCATGTTCAAGTATTTTTGTATCACAACCCGAGCTGCTCCGCTGCTGCATATGTCGCTGTTTTATTAATGTAGCAAAAATTCACAAGATTTCATTTTAAAAGTACTTTACAAAAAAAATGTATCTGTTTACTTCAAATTTTATTCATATGAAATCAGTCCAGATGAAACCAGTTAGGTATTATTGTGTTAAGTAATTCATTAATATCATTCCTTTACTTATTACTCCATGATAAAAGTAATATGTTATACTACTTGTCATAGTAACCTCCTTTCCTTTGCATTTTATAAATCCAATAAAAGATCCAGACCTCCATTATGCTGAGACTAGGGGTGTAACGATACACTAATCTCACGATACGGTACGATACACAATATTGAGGTCACGATAACGATACAATATTATAGCAGTATTTTTTTAACAACCTTGAATGAGGAACATATGACTGGAAAAAATTGTATTTTATGTGAAAGACACAAAATACAAAACAATGCTGTGCGTTTGCCCTATTGTTACAGTTTGTAATGCTTTATAACTGTTTAAGTTTTAAAGAGAAAGCCAGGCCAACCATTTTCCACAAACTGAACTAAAAGTAAATGTCAGGTTTGCATTATGCATCTTCAGTTTCATACAAGTACAAATATTTTGCCACAAACTGAATAGTTTCTCTCATGTATGATTTGACTTTTTTCTTTTCCAGAAATTTAACAACTAAAATTAAATAAATAAATACAAGTAAATAAATACATACAATTTTACATCATAAAAAAGATTGATTCATGCTCACCTTATAAGTGTAAGAGGAGATTTATTTTTGTTAAGAAGGTTATTTTGGTAATTCAGGGTTCATTATTTTATAAATATATTCTTTATATTCTGATGTAAATCAGGGACTATAATGACACTAGTCAGTTTATCTGTAGTGATTAGTCTGTTTTAGATTGGGCGGAGTGATACGCCACAGTACGGCACTAGGTGCTGTGTTGATGTTCTAAAATCCTACACTGTTGAGGGACATTAAAGTAACTGGAACTCAGCAGAAGTTTCCCCGTGTTTATCCTACTCACCACCCCAAAAAGGTTTAATTTAATAAGGTAAGGCTTAACTCTACACCAGCCTTACATAAGTAAAAGTTCAGAGCTCAAAACCCCCCAAGAGTCCCGTGATCGGGACCAAAACGGGACTAGTTTCTTCTGAGTGGAAGAAGATTTTGGTCCGTGGGTTGAGGCGCGGTCGGATGCGCGTTACTAGTCAACACAATAGATTAATATTAATAACCCAATATCGCGATACAGTTTGTCACCTCCAAGACACGTATCGTGATGTTTTTGTAAAATTTGATTTGGGCCTCGCAAAATTTCGTGGCACGATATATTGTTACACCCCTACTTAAAACTAAACATGATCTCTTCTTGCAGTCATGGATGTGTAAATATTTACTGGGCTGGGATGTAGAGAACATCTTTGGTGGGAAAGAACAAATGTTTATTTGATAGGGCATCTCTAATATCTTAAGAATGGTATCTTCTCATCTCCCATCCACACTGCAGCATCTTCCTCTTCAAGGCTAAAATCTGGAGTCTGGTCCATGTTGGATCAATGTTTGATCCATTATCAATAAAAGCAGTGATGACTAAGAAAGTCCTTTTAAATCAGTAGATATTTCTACTCTCGACGTAATACGTGAGTTTGCCTCTTAACCGTGCGCTCTACACAACAACTAGTCATTTTTTAGAGAAGTGTATCATGGTTAGATGTCCAGATATTAAACCTTAGAGCATCTTTTTTTCTCTTGTAGTTTAACCAGGACCTTTTGGGAAGCTTTAATACTGGATAACTTATAATGATCAAACCATTCCCATTCTTACATTTGAAAGCATTAAAGTTGGTTTACAAGTGGAGGAGAAAAACAATAGATTTTGGGATTAATAATTTAATTATATTGGCAAATTTTTTTTATTTATAAATGTCGCTTTTTGAAAATGTATCCAATCTTTATTGCATATTTAAACGAAATAATTCATTACAAAAAATATTTAAAATCTTGCGTGATTCAAAAAGCCCAGCATCTTCAGAAGTATCTTTGTTCCCTAATTCCTGACTGATCACTTGCGTTTTTTCTTTCTTTTGGTTTGTTTGTTCCTTTTTTTCTTTTCGCTGTGTATCTTTGTTTTGTTTCACGCATAGTCAATGTCAAGGTCAATTTCATTTATAAAGCACATTTAAAAACGACCAAGGTCGACCAAAGTGCTGTACAGCATACAACAAAATAAAACAATACCACAAGAAAAACACAGTACACAGTGTAGAAACAATAAAATCACTAACATAGTAAAATGATCAATAAAATAGTAATAAAAAATAGAAAATGGAGAATAGACGACAAGGAACAGACACATAAAGTGCACAATCACTCGCATTCGTCGCTCTTTGATGAAAATGTTTTTCTGGAATGTACAATGAGCCTTGTTTTTTTGTAAATTCAATGAGAAAATTAAAAAAAACAAAAAAAAGATGTCCAGATATTGGCAGTTACGGAGACTTTAGCACCAAACGGTCTCGGTGCCGACACAACTTACGCTTGAGTGCACGGTTCACACCAAACCAATCTTTGCTTCGTGCTTATTTCACCACCCATCACGAGACCGGGCTGATCCATGAACAAATGATCCAAGTCTTCCCAGGTTTGTTTTTCCTGCTGGATTTTTTCTTTTCTTTTCTTTTACGGCCTCGGTCTGGCAGTCGTCCCACAGGGGAGGCCCCTTCTCTGTCAAACCACTTCCTGTTGTCAGACAGACAAATAGCTTCTCCCTGTTTTTTGACTTTTACAATTATACCAGCAACGGGGAGGAAACTGTGAATTAGAAACTGATGATAGGGAAGTGCTGCTTGAATTAAGAGCATGATAGTCACCATCTTGTTAATTGTCCTTTCATCACTTCGGGGCGGCGATGATTATAAACACAGACTGTAAGAGTGCGACTGAGGCCCCTACTTGACAAATCTTGATTGAAATTGTGAATTTGATCCAACTTGGTGTTGTTTATCTGCTTGTGCTACTGTGTACAAGTCTATTTTTCTTCAAACTCTTGCCCCCGTAGGCCTGAATGTCTTCAGTTAATAAATCTGGAAGGTATAAAACACCAAATGCCCAAAAGTGTGCTGTCGGAAGAAGCAGATTTTGCTCAATTTGTCGACATTCTTTTCTTGGGTGTTGCTGTCTTAACCCTAAGTGGACAGGAAACCACTAAAACCCAGCGTGATTTCATTTTTCATATAAGGAACCCATACGCTTGTAAGGTGCCAGGTGCTGCAGCGATAACGGCCATGAAACGAGCCCCTTAACGCCGAGCCTTGACACGACCGAACAAACGGTAAGAGAAATATTTCTGCACGATTTTATTCTTGGATTTCATCCTGATCACTACCATAAGAGCTAATTAAATAGTTATCTCAGTGCCCCATTTCAATTTAATTCCATCATTTCCTTTTGATTTGTAACACATGGCCGAGGTATTTTGTTCTTTTTTCCACCCGAGCAGAAAAGGAGCAGCGTGGTCGCTGGAGCTTGGAGTAAAAGTCAGCATTTACACCTTCCAATTAGTAAAATGTGTTTTCTCTGTAAATGTAAATGTTTGGAGGCAATAAAACACATGAATGTGTAAAAGTTAACACTTACTTTAGTTTGTGGATGTAATATGATGGATAAAACCTTGGATAACCAACAATATCTCACTTTTTTCAGCCACTGGTCGTCAGCAGGTGCGCAGATCTGAAATGTGCAGTTTGACCATTTAGGTGTGGGTTAACACAACGCCTAGAGGGAAAGATATGAGCAATAGTCTCATGGAAGAAATGGTCGCTACCAGAGCTGGGTAGTAACGAGTTACATTTACTCCGTTACATTTACTTGAGTAAGTTTTGGGAAATGTTGTACTTTTAGGAGTAGTTTTGAATCACTGTACTTTTTACTTTTACTTGAGTAGATTTGTGAAGAAGAAACTGTTACTCTTCCTCCGCTACATTAGGCTACGTTGAGCCGTTACTTTTCTTTTATCCCTTTTATCCACGTACGCGTCAATCTCATGACATCACACAGACTCAAACACACACAGAGTTTCTATGAGTTCATGTTTGTTCTAGTTCTGCCTGGTTAAAAAAGAAAAGTACAAAGGCTTGAAACTTTGTGCTACTTGTGCTTAATTTATTTTTTTTATTCTGTTATTTTATTTATTTTATTATGTACTAAAGTACTTGAATTTACTTTAAGATTATTTTAATTTAAGCTATTTTTTATAAATTTTAATTTATTTTATTATTTTATTGATTTAATTTGCCTGAAGATGATTATTTTGTACTTTTGTCTGTTTGAATGGTTGTGTTAAAAAAATAAATCAGACGTTACTCAACAGTTACTCAGTACTTGAGTAGTTTTTTCACCAAGTAGTTTTGTACTTTTACTCAAGTAATTATTTGGATGACTACTTTTTACTTCTACTTGAGTGATATTATTCTGAAGTAACAGTACTTTTACTTGAGTACAATTTTTGGCTCCTCTACCCAGCTCTGGTTGCTTCACATCTACACAAGTCCCAGCAGATTTGGGCCTAAGGTCGGACACTCTGTAACTATCAGTGAAATACGAACCCGAGCGGAACATCTCAGACCCTGCAGGTCTCGCTGAGCATGTTAAATGTTGAAGTCCTGGACAGCACCATTAGAAGGGGACTGAACAAGTATAGTTTGTTTGGAAGGGCTGTCAGGAGAAAACTACAGTGGCCGAGACCCGCCATTGCTGAAAATAAAAGTAACGCTGCAAACAGAAATAAACGCCACTGCAAATAAAATAAACACTTAGCAAATAAAATAAACGCTGCAAACAAAAAGAAACCCCGCTGCAAATAAAATAAAAAAACGATGCAAATAAAAAAGCCACAACGGAAGTGAATTACCAGGGACTATTTTTGCCGATGCACCGGTGTTGCACATTAAAAATTACACGTAGCGACATTGAACACTAACATTTTCACTTATTTTACTTTTCACTCGTTCGTTGTTCTTCTTATTCCTCGCTCTTCTTATTTGTTTCTTTTCACTTACGTCCTCTTCGTCTTCTTCTTCTCCTCTCACGTAAAAAACACCGGTCCATCAGCAAAAATAGTCCCCGGTAATTCACTTCCGTTGTGGCTTTTTTATTTGTGTAGTTTTTTTTTAATTTGCAGTGACGTTTGTTTTCATTTGCACCGTTTATTTTATTTGCAGCGAGGTTTCTTTTTATTTCCAGCGTTTCTTTTATTTGCAGCAGCGTTTGTTTTTATTTGCAGCGTTTATTTTATTGGCAAAGCGTTTATTTTATTTGCAGCGTTTCTTTAATTTTCAGCAATGGCGCCACCGTAGAAAACCTTTTCTATCTAAAAAAAAAAGGAACATGGAAACACCAGCAAATCTATAAGAGAATGGCTGAAAAATTAGAGAATTGAGGTTTTCTGAAACAGAACCCAACTCAATGCTGTGACAGAATCTGAAGAGCTATGAATAAAAACAAATGTCATAAACAATGATGTAAAGAAGAATGGGCCAGATTTGGTAAAGGTAAATCTACAAAATACCGACTCATGTGTACGGAGCTACAAATGTTTATGACGGTCTAAGGTTGTTTTTTTACCTAATACTCAGACTCATTATGATTTTGTTACGTTTTCCTACCAACAATAAAAATAGGACTAAAAGAGGGTTTACTTTTGCACCTGACCGTATACTGTTTATTAGAGACAGATGAAATGAGGTCATGCACCTGACAGAAGCAGTAGCTCACCGTTTGTCACTAGATAGTTGCCACTCAAATCCAACATTTTCAGGTGTTCGGAAGAAAGAAAAAAAAAGTTGAACTAAAGTGGTAGATTTGTTGGGGTTTTTTTTTAACTCTTGTCTCGGTTCATTCAGAGTTGTGTAGGTCTCTTGTGGTGTATAAGCCATCCATGAGCAGAGCTCAAAACTGAACTCATCCTCCTCAGCCGCTCTCACGTCATAAATCTGTCAGTTTTGTGGTGCAGGACTGCAGACACGATAATATATCGAAGGAGAACAGTTCCAAGTGGTTTACAGCTGTTGTCAGTAATTTTATGGACCAGATGGTGACAGGTGGTGTTGAAATATGTGAGGCATTTTTCTCTTAGTTATTTTCTCAAGAAAAGGTGAAAGAAACAAAGGAACATGTATATAGTTCAATGGATCTCCCAAACACTCATTACATAATTCCACCTGCAATTAAAACATAACCTAATATTTGATTAATCACTTATTAATCTAGCACTAGTTATATTTAATGACTCAATTAAAAGATAATAAATGTGTCTCTTTCCCTTAAAGCTGTGCAGCAAATAAGCAATGATTATTTTTCCCCTTTACTTTTTTTTTCTTTAAACTAATTTTCTCCATCGGATTTTTAACATATCATGATTTTTAATGTGTTTATCTTAAATTTGTGCAGCCACAAGGCCCAAAACGATTTCAACAGACATTTCATTGCTAATATTTCATAAAATAAATTAAAATCAAGATATCAAGCTCACCCGGCACTAAAAGCCAAAGGGAAAGCTTTTAAGCTGTGTTTTTTTGATTAAGTGTCTGAGCGGTTCTTATATGAAATGATAGACTGTTCTTCAGATTAGAGCCCGCCACCAGAAACGCTCTGTCACCTGCGCTTTTTCAGCCTGGATCTACAAATGGACCTCAGTAGTCTGGCTGAAGTGTGAGGATGTAAAAGTCTGGACAAATACGGCGGTGGCATGCCACTGAGACTCTTAAAAACATGTCATAAAATGTTAAACTGGACCCTGAAACGTACTGGGAGCCGGTGCAGGGAGCCCAGTGCAGCTGTGATGTCATCACGTTCCTGTCTGAAGGCTGTGGCGTTTTGTTCTGCTTTCAGGTGGTGAAGTGATGACAGATCAAGAGCAACGTACTGAGTCTCAAAAATCTAAACAATGCCTTTACCACTCTGCTGGCTAGACGCTGTATCCTTCTCAAATGGAAACATGCCTCCCCCCCAACACATGACCAATGGATACGAGATGTCGTACAATGCCTTCAGTTAGAAAAGTTAATATTTTCATTGTAAGGATCCCTGAAATCTTTCCAGAATACCTGGGACCCCCTCTTAGTCCTTATAAGAGAACTTACTATCATTCCTGATTCCTGGTCTCCTAGTCTTTTGGAGAACAGGTGACCCTTCCTCTTCCTTTCTATCATCTGAAATTCCTTCCCATCTTGCTATGCTAATTTCTCCTTCTTGTCTTTGAAGCTGTTTTTCTTTTCCCCCCTTGTTCTTTTTTGTCGTTGTTCTGAGGGTGTTTTTTTTTTTAATTTTTAAATTTTTATTTTTTTATTATTATTTAACCAGTTTACTTATTCACTTTCCCCCTTTATTAACTTATGATTTTATTTTTATTAACTTCAACGTAATTTTATTATTTGGTAAATGTACATATTTTGTATTTAATTGTTTGATTTTTTTGTAATTTTTTGGTTTGTATGAAACATTTTTTTTTTTTTATTAAGGAAGATGCTACAAAGGTCTCAGAAATTCATGTTATAAAATATGATACATCTGGCATTAAAAGTTGATGCGATAACGAACTGCGAGCAAAAGAAGATTGCCACATATCATTCATATGTGGCAAAAGAAATAAGCCAAAACACTTAAGGATTGCCATATACATATTTGTATTTTAATGCAAAGTTAGACTTCTTTGTTTTATTTTAAACATGACACACTTAAAAATGTCTTGTGGACAAAAAAAACAAAACATTTGGATGCTTCTTCAGACAGAGACAGGGAACCTTCTCTCCTTCTGATTAAATCGGCCCTGTGATGAACCAGGTATCCAACATCCCAAGAAGCTCATGAATCAAAGATTTCAGAAACCCAAGTGAAGAAGACTCTGTCCAAGTCAAACAAAACTGAGGAATCTTCTTTAAACTGGAATCAAAAGTGTCGTAATGGTTTGTACGAGTGTGATTCAGCTGCAGGTGGAAAACAGCAGACCCCTCACAGCCGTTCAAGTTTCAAGTGGACGGTTGTGAAACGTTTTTTGACAAATTCAACATGTTTGTATTCATGTTTACAGTAGAAGTAATATGAGAAGCTTTCACTTTGCCAGCAAACCCGTGCTCTCATGCAATGCCTTAGAAATCATCTTTTTACAGCTGATTGTATTTATTCTTGCTGGCTTGCAGAGAGACGAATGAGCACAAAGACTGAGGGGAACATGGCCATCCCTCAAGCATGAATCGCAACAAAAACCTTTTACTAGCTTTACATTTGTTCAAAGTTTCAGAAAATTTTGATGAATTTGACAAAAAAAAAAAAACATTAAGGCTATATAGTAGTAGGTTATAATAAAAAATAATGCCTTTTCATTTATAATATCCTAGATAAACTCATTCGTTTAATAAAGCAGAAAAAAGTAAGACAAATTAAAGCTGCAAGCAGCGATGAACGGGCCCTCGCACTCACGGCCACCGCCCCCCATAAGTATCAGAAATGACACCACCCACGACTTCCTATGTCAAACCATTGAAAAGTTATAGCAGAAAAAAGGGACAACCAATCAGAAGAAGGGGCGGGGCTAATTCAGGCCAATGAAGGTCAAGGACTCCATACAGAGTCTGATGACACCACCCACGACTCTCCATGTCAAACCATTCAAAAGTTATAGCAGGAAATAGGGACAACCAATCAAAAGAAGGGGCGGGGCTAATTTTCACCAATTATGGTCAAGGACTCAATACCGAGTCCCATGACACCACCCATGACTCTTTATGTCAAACCATTCAAAAGTTATGGCAGAGAAAAGTTTTCCGGGGGGTGCTGTTGAGCCATTTTGCCACGCCCATTAATGCAAACCATGAAATATCAAATTTATCACCAGGCCTGGCTTGCGTGCAAAATTTGGTGACTTTTGGAGAACTATCAAATATGGACCAATCAGATTAAGGGGGCACGCTTTTTGGCGTCTAGCATCGCCACGGTAACACTTTTGAAAGAGAAAAGTAATGCGCGTAGTCGCAAGATGGAGACGCACATTTTAAGGTATAAGTCACCTGGATGCACGTTACGGTTCGGGCCGTATTAATTGCCGAAGGAATGGCATTAATTGCGCCAAAATTACACAATTAATTCAAAATGGCCCACTTCCTGTTCAATTTCGGCCATGGCGCCAAGAGACTTTTCTTTAAGTTGCGACATGATACAGGTGTGTACCGATTTTCGTTCATGTACGTCAAACCGTATTATGGGGCTTGAGGCTCAAAGTTTTTTCCCTCTGAACCAATCAGATGAAGGGTGGGCGCACTTTTTGGTGTCTAGCGTTGCCGCGGTAACGCTTTTAAATGAGAAAAGTAATGTGCGTCGTTGCAGGACAGGGACGCACATATTGATGTAGAAAAAAAAAAATTGCTGACAAAAAAGTGTGGATACTGCGGGAATCGAACTCTGATCTCTGACTCCAAAGACGGGAACACTCTGGCTGAGCTAAGACTCAGCTTGTCATGTCTATTTGACCTACTGACTTATGAGAGACCAACATATCGATATTTAGTAATGTAAGTCTGGAGCTGTTTTTTCTAATTTTTTTAAATATTTGTAAGTTATAAATATTAGTAAAACCCTACTATTTTAATTATTACTTTTTCTGTAACCATTCTGCCAAGGTTGTAACCGGGCTGAGCGGGGAATATTTCTGACGTCACCACATTACAGGGAGCTGATTGGTCGGGGGGCGGGGCCGTCATCACCCTACTCGCCACCGATTGGTCGGGGGGCGGGGCCGTCATCACCCTACTCGCCACTGATTGGTCGGGGGGCGGGGCCGTCATCACCCTACTCGCCACCGATTGGTCGGGGGGCGGGGCCGTCATCACCCTACTCGCCACCGATTGGTCGGGGGGCGGGGCCGGCAGACGTTTGAATCAGGAAGCGGGACTCTCTATGTCAAACCATTCCAAAGTTATAGCAGAAAATCGGGACAACCAATCAGAAGAAGGGGCGGGGCTAATTCAGGCCAATGAAGGCCAAGGACTCCATAAAGAATCTGATGACACCACCCACGACTCCCTATGTCAAACCATTCCAAAGTTATAGCAGAAAATCGGGACAACCAATCAGAAGAAGGGGCGGGGCTAATTAAGGCCAAGAGCGACTGGCGGCTCGTGGCGATTTTATTATAAAAAAGGGACAACCAATCAGAAGAAGGGGCGGGGCTAATTCAGGCCAAAGAAGCTCAAGGACTCATTGCAGAGTCCCTTGACACCACCTACGACTTCCTATGTCAAACCATTCCAAAGTTATAGCAGAAAATCGGGACAACCAATCAGAAGAAGGGGCGGCGCTAATTAAGCCCAACGAAGCTTAAGAACTCATTACAGAGTCCCATGACACCAACCACGACTTCCTATGTCAAACCATTCAAAAGTTATGGCAGATAAAAGTATTCTAGGGGGCGCTGTTGAGCCGTTAGGCCACGCCCATTAATGCAAACCATGAAATATCAAAGTTATCACCAAGTCTGGCTTGCATGCAAAATTTGGTGACTTTTGGAGAACTATCAAATATGGACCAATCACATGAAGGGGGGGCGCGCCTTTTGGCGTCTAGCGTCGCCACGGTAACACTTTTGAAAGAGAAAAGTAATGCGTGGTGTCGCAGGATGTAGACGCACATTTTGATGTATAACACACCTGGGTGCACGTTACGGTTCGGGCTGAATTAACTGCCGAAGGAATGGCATAAATTTCGCCAAAATGACACAATTTATTCAAAATGGCCGACATCCTGTTCGGTTTCGGCCATGGCTCCAAGAGACTTTTCTTTAAGTTATGCCATGATACAGGTGTGTAGCGATTTTCGTGCATGTACGTCAAACCGTATTGTGGGGCTTGAGGCACAAAGTTTTCCGGGGGGCGCTGTTGAGCCATTTTGCCACGCCCATTAATGCAAACCATGAAATATCAAATTTATCGCCAGGCCTGGCTTGCATGCCAAATTTGGTGCCTTTTGGGGAACTATCAAATATGGACCAATCAGATGAAGGGGGGGTGCGCTTGTTGGCGTCTAGCGTCGCCACGGTAACACTTTTCAAAGAGAAAAGTAATGCGTGTAGTCGCAGGATGGAGACGCACATTTTGATGTATAACACATCTGGGTTCACAATACGGTTCGGGCTGAATTAATTCTCGAAGGAATGGCATATATTGCTCCAAAATTACGCAATTAATTCAGAATGTTCAAAATGGCCGACTTCCTGTTCGGTTTCGGCCATGGCGCCAAGAGACTTTTCTTTTAGTTGCGACATGATACAGGAGTGTACCGATTTTCGTTCAGGTACGTCAAACCGTATTATGGGGCTTGAGGCTCAAAGTTTTTTCTGTCTGAAGCAACGAGATGAAGGGTGGGCGCGCTTTTTGGCGTCTAGCGTCGCCACGGTAACGCTTTTGAAAGAGAAAAGTAATGCGTGTGGTCGCAGGAGGGAGACGCACATTTTGATGTATAACACACCTGGGGGCACGTTACGGTTCGGGCTGAATTAACTTTCGAAGGAATGGCATAAATTTCGCCAAAATGACACGATTAATTCAAAATGGCCGACTTCCTGTTCGGTTTCGGCCATGTCGCCAAGAGACTTTTGTTTAAGTTGTCCCATGATACAGGTGTGTACCGATTTTCGTGCATGTACGTCAAACCGTATCGTGGGGCTTGAGGCACAAAGTTTTCAAGGGGGCGCTGTTGAGCCATTTTACCACGCCCATTAATGCAAACAATTAAATATCAAATTTTTCGCCAGGCCTGACTTGGGTGCAAAATTTGGTGACTTTTTGGGCATGTTAAGGGGGGCAAAAGGGCCATCACTTTGTCAGAAGAAAAATAATAATAATAATTAAAGCTGCAAGCAGCAATGAACGGGCCCTCGCACTCACGTCAACCGCCCCCCATAAGCATATCAGAAATGACACCACCCACGACTTCCTATGTCAAACCCTTCAAAAGTTATAGCAGAAAAAAGGGACGACCAGTCAGAAGAAGGGGCGGGGCTAATTCAGGGCAAAGAAGATCAAGGACTCATTACAGAGTCCCATGACACCACCCACGACTCTCTATGTCAAAACATTCAAAAGTTATAGCAGAAAATAGGGACAACCAATCAGAAAAAGGGACTGGGCTAATTGTCACCAATTATGGTCAAGGACTCAATGCCGAGTCCCATGACACCACCCACGACTCTCTATGTCAAACCTTTCAAAAGTTATGGCAGAAAAAAGTATTCTAGGGGGCGCTGTTGAGCCGTGAGGACACGCCCATTAATGCAAACCATGAAAAAAAAAATCAGATCACTCAAATGAACGACGATCATACAGTACAGCTGTATCTCATGGTCCAGAATGTATGATATTATATTAATCTATTATACCATATTATATTACATGTTGTTATTTCATATTAGCGTACCCAGTAATATAGCATATTGTATTATTGCATTGTATGTTGCTTCATTTCATATATTTTTGACTGTATTATATTGTAAAATTATATATCATAGCGATTGCATTATTATATAATTTCAATTTATAACACTAATATACAATTCCTCACACACACACTCCTTCCAAATGTTTCTTTTTTTTCTCCATTATGACAATTCTATGCTGTCATCCGTTATGTTTTTTGTTTTTAAGCTTGTTATGTCTGTTATTCAAATATATTAATACATTCATTAATATGCTATACTGTATTTTGTATTGTGTATATTGTGTGTGTGTGTGTGTGTGTGTGTGTGTGTGTGTGTGTGTATATATATATATATATATATATATATATATATGTATATATATATATATATATATATATATATATATATATATATATATATATATATATATATATATATGTGTGTGTGTGTGTGTGTGTGTGTGTGTGTGTGTGTATACCTGAAGTGTGACTACCTGCAGAACGTATTTTAGCATGAAAGCTTGCATATTTAACGTACATCAAGCATCCTGTATCATAGCTACATGTCTGCCGTTTGTAACAAAGCAAACCGCGTGAAAATCGGTTGAAAATCAAGTGAGTTATAGTTATTTTACTTATGCAGACACCTCCTTCCACAATAGAAGTGAACGCTCGAGAGTTAAAGCGATACCGATCCAAGATGGCGGCCACGCCCGACGTTCTCAGGCAGTCAATGCGGCGCCTCGACCAAGATGGCGGCCGCGCTGAACATCAGCCCCTCCCCCCGCGGGAGCTGCGCGCGCAAACTCCACTCAAATTCAAAAGTTATGGCAGAAAATCGGGACAACCAATCAGAAGAAGGGGAAAGAGAAAAGTAATGTGCGTCGTCACAGGACAGAGACGAACATTTTGATGTAAAAAAAACACAAAAATTGCTGACAAAAATTTTGGCATATCAAGCCAGGCTTGAACTCTCGACCTCTGGCAGCAAAGACCGCAATAATCTGGCAGAGCTAAGTCTCAGCTATTCCTCTTATTTGACCTACTGGCTTAGGACAGACCAACATAGCGATAAAATGTCTGGAACTTTTTTTTCCTAATTTTTTAAATATTTGTAAGTTATAAATATTAGTAAAACCCTACTATTTAAATTATTACTTTTTCTGTAACCATTCTGCCAAGGTTGTAACCGGGCTGAGCCGGGAATATTTCTGAAGTCACCACATTACAGGGAGCTGATTGGTCGGGGGGCGGGGCCGTCATCACCCTACTCGCCACTGATTGGTCGGGGGGCGGGGCCGTCATCACCCTACTCGCCACTGATTGGTCGGGGGGCGGGGCCGCCATCACCCTACTCCAATCAAATGAAGGGTGGGTGCGCTTTTTCGCGTCTAGCGTCGCCACGATAACACTTTTGAAAGAGAAAAGTAATGCGTGGTGTCGCACGATGGAGACGCACATTTTGGTATATAACACACCTGGGTGCACGTTACGGTTCGGGCTGAATTAACTGCCGAAGGAATGGCATAAATTGTGCCAAAATTACACAATTAATTCAAAATGGCTGACTTCCTGTTTGGTTTCGGCCATGGCTCCAAGAGACTTTTCTTTAAGTTGCGACATGATACAGGTGTGTACCGATTTTCGTGCATGTACGTCAAACCGTATTGTGGGGCTTGAGGCACAAAGTTTTCCGGGGGGCGCTGTTGAGCCATTTTGCCACGCCCATTAATGCAAACCATGAAATATCAAATTTATCGCCAGGCCTGGCTTGCATGCCAAATTTGGTGCCTTTTGGGGAACTATCAAATATGGACCAATCAGATGAAGGGGGGGTGCGCTTGTTGGCGTCTAGCATCGCCACGGTAACACTTTCGAAAGAGAAAAGTAATGCGTGTAGTCGCAGGATGGAGACGCACATTTTGATGTATAACACATCTGGGTTCACGATACGGTTCGGGCTGAATTAACTCTCGAAGGAATGGCATATATTGCTCCAAAATTACGCAATTAATTCAGAATGTTCAAAATGGCCGACTTCCTGTTCGGTTTCGGCCATGGCGCCAAGAGACTTTTCTTTAAGTTGTGCCATGATACAGGTGTGTAGCGATTTTCGTGCATGTACGTCAAACCGTATTGTGGGGCTTGAGGCGCAAAGTTTTTTCTGTCTGAACCAACCAGATGAAGGGTGGGCGCGCTTTTTGGCGTCTAGCGTCGCCACGGTAACGCTTTTGAAAGAGAAAAGTAATGCGGGTGGTCGCAGGAGGGAGACGCACATTTTGATGTATAACACACCTGGGTGCACGTTACGGTTCGGGCTGAATTAACTTTCGAAGGAATGGCATAAATTTCGCCAAAATGACGCGACTAATTCAAAATGGCCGACTTCCTGTTCGGTTTCGGGCATGACGCCAAGAGACTTTTCTTTAAGTTGTCCCATGATACAGGTGTGTACCGACTTTCGTGCATGTACGTCAAACCGTATCGTGGGGCTTGAGGCACAAAGTTTTCAAGGGGGCGCTGTTGAGCCATTTTGCCACGCCCATTAATGCAAACCATTAAATATCAAATTTTTCGCCAGGCCTGGCTTGCATGCAAAATTTGGTGACTTTTTGGGCATGTTAAGGGGGGCAAAAAGGCCTTCACTTTGTCAGGAAAATAATAATAATAACTAGAAAATTTCTGGAAATTTTGATATGGGCATGCCCTACCGCCCATTCGTCCCCTCTTGCTGCTTTGGTTTGGGGCTGCAGTGGTTGTGTTTAGGGTGGTTCTATGTCAGTTTGAGGTGTTTTTACGCTTGTATTTCATTCATTCCTGTGCTCCCAATAGTTATTAATGGGGCGCGCTTTTTGGCATCTAGCGTTGCCACGGTAACGCTTTTGACTGAGAATAGTAATGCCCATCGAGGCAAGATGGAGACGCATCTAACGATGTATGCCGTGCATGGGTGCATGTTCCGGTTCAGGCTATGTTAACGGATAGGTTTTTTTTTTCACCGTGGTACAAAACCCCATCCGAATGAATGGGGCCATTTGGCCTGGATTTTGACATAAAATTTCCTTAAATCCCAGCTTCATGAAATTTGAGTATGTTGAAGTCCACAGCGTGCCGAGTCAGGGGACATTTGTATGATGTCTCTACGATAACCTGTTGCCTAGCAACAAGCGTCCAAATTCAAACAGAAATAAAAAAGAAAATGAAAGGCCAATATCGCAAAAACTGTAATAATTAGCATAATGAGGTTGTAGGGTCTGTTAGTGCCAATCGGGCCGAGTGTTTGAAAGTTTCAACGATATCTCTACGATAAAGTCCGGCCGAGCAATAAGCGTCCGAATTTTTGCCTTTTTTTTTGCTTTTTGGCGTCTAGCGTTGCCACGGTAACACTTTTTACTGAGAAAAGTAATGCCCATCGAGGAACGATGGAGACGCATCCAACGATGTATGCCATGTATGGGTGCATGTTCCGGTTCAGGCTATGTTAAAGGATAGGTTTTTTTTTCACCATGGTACAAAACCCCATCCGAATGAATGGGGCCATGTGGCCTGGATTTTGACATAAAATTTCCTTAAATCCCAGCTTCATGAAATTTGAGTATGTTGAAGTCCACAGCGTGCCGAGTCGGGAAACATTTGTACGATGTCTCTACGATAACCTGTTGCCTAGCAACAAGCGTCCAAAGTCAAACGGAAAAAAAAAAAAAAATGAAAGGTCAATATCACAGAAACTGTAATACTTGGCATAATGAGCTTGTACGTACCATTAGGGACAATCGGGCCGAGTGTTTGAAAGTTTGAACGATGTCTCTACGATAAAGTTCGGCCGAGCAATAAGCGTGGGAATTTTCGCCTTTTTTTTTGCTTTTTGGCAACTAGCGTTGCCACGGTAACCCCTATTACGGAGAAAAGTAATGCCCATCGAGGCATGATGGAGACGCATCTAACGATGTATGCCATGTATGGGTGCATGTTCCGGTTCAGGCTATGTTAACGGATATGTTTTTTTTTCACCATGGTGAAAAACTCCATCCGAATGAATGGGGCCATTTGGCCTGGATTTTGACATAACATTTCCTTAAATCCCAGCTTCATGAAATTTGAGTATGTTGAAGTCCACAGCGTGCCGAGTCGGGAAACATTTGTACGATGTCTCTACGATAATCTGTTGCCTAGCAACAAGCGTCCAAAGTCAAACGGAAAAAAAAAAAAAAATGAAAGGTCAATATCACAAAAACTGTAATACTTGGCATAATAAGGTTGTACGGTCGGTTAGGGACAATCGGGCTGAGTGTTTGAAAGTTTGAACGATGTCTCTACGATAAAGTTTGGCCGAGCAATAAGCGCGGGAATTTTCGACTTTTTTTTTGCTTTTTGGCAACTAGCGTTGCCACGGTAACCCCTATTACGGAGAAAAGTAATGCCCATCGAGGCATGATGGAGACGCATCCAACGATGTATGCCATGCATGGGTGCACGTTCCGGTTCGGGCCGCATTAACGGACGAAAAAAAGTGCGGAATAAGAATAATAATAAAAAGAAAAGGGAAACCTTTTCTAGATACTAATATATCGCCTTCATTTTCATGTTTTTCCTCGTTTTTCCGGCCGTGTTTCACTTTTTGGGGATTTTTTTTTTCCACATCAGAGCGGGGTCATGCTCTACACCCGCTGGTGCGCTGTGGGACTTTTGCGACTTTAGCTTGTTAGCAAAATGCTAGCAACATTGCCTTTTGGGCCATTCTGGACGATTGCAATATGGTCATGCCACTACTTGGCATGCCCATAATAATAATAATAATAAAAATTCCTGCAAATACAATAGGGCCTTCGCACTGCAAGTGCTCGGGCCCTAATAATAATAATAAAAATTCCTGCAAATACAATAGGGCCTTCGCACTGCAAGTGCTCGGGCCCTAATAATAATAAAAATTCCTGCAAATACAATAGGGCCTTCGCACTGCAAGTGCTCGGGCCCTAATTAAAGCTGCAAGCAGCGATGAACGGGCCCTCGCACTCACCGCTACCGCCCCCCATAAGCATATCAGAATTGACACCACCCATGACTTCCTATATCAAACCATTCAAAAGATATAGCAGAAAAAAGGGACAACCAATCAGAAAAAGGGGCGGGGCTAATTCAGGCCAATGAAGGTCAAGGACTCCATACAGAATCTGATGACACCACCCACGACTCTCTATGTCAAACCATTCAAAAGTTATAGCAGAAAATCGGGACAACCAATCAGAAAAAGGGGCGGGGCTAATTAAGGCCAACGAAGCTTAAGAAGTCATTACAGAGTCCCATGACACCACCCACGACTCTCTATGTCAAACCATTCAAAAGTTATAGCAGAAAATCGGGACAACCAATCAGAAGAAGGGGCGGGGCTGATTAAGGCCAACGAAACTTAAGAACTCATTACAGAGTCCCATGACACAGCCCACGACTTCCTATGTCAAACAATTAAAAAGTAATAGCAGAAAAAAGGGACAACCAATGACAAGAAGGGGCGGGGCTAATTCAGGCCAATGAAGGTCAAGGACTCCATACAGAATCTGATGACAACACCCACGACTCTCTATGTTAAACCATTCCAAAGTTATAGCAGAAAATCGGGACAACCAATCAGAATAAGGGGCGGGGCTAATTAAGGCCAACGAAGCTTAAGAACTCAGTACAAAGTCCCATGCCACCACCTACGACTTCTTATGTCAAACCATTTAAAAGTTATAGCAGAAAAAAGGGACAACCAATCAGAAGAAGAGGCGGGGCTAATTCAGGCCAATGAAGGTCAAGGGCTCCATAAAGAATCTGATTACACCACCCACGACTCTCTATGTCAAACCATTCCAAAGTTATAGCAGAAAGTCGGGACAACCAATCAGAAGAAGGGGCGGGGCTAATTAAGGCTAACGAAGCTTAAGGACTCATGACAGAGTCCCATGACACCACCCACGACTTCCTATGTCAAACCATTCAAAAGTTATAGCAGAAAAAAGGGACAACCAATCAGAAGAAGGGACGGGGCTAATTAAGGCCAACGAAGCTTGAGGACTCATTACAGAGTCCCATGACACCACCCACGACTCTCTATGTCAAACCATTCAAAAGTTATGGCAGATAAAAGTATTCTAGGGGGCGCTGTTGAGCCGTTAGGCCACGCCCATTAATGCAAACCATGAAATATCAAATATCAAGTCTGGCTTGCATGCAAAATTTGGTGACTTTTGGAGAACTATCAAATATGGACCAATCAGATGAAGGGGGGGCGCACCTTTTGGCGTCTAGCGTCGCCACGGTAACACTTTTGAAAGAGAAAAGTAATGCGCATAGTTGCAGGATGGAGATGCACATTTTGATGTATAACACACTTGGGGACACGTTACGGTTTGGGCTGAATTAACTGCCGAAGGAATGGCATAAATTTCGCCAAAATGACACGATTAATTCAAAATGGCCGACATCCTGTTCGGTTTCGGGCATGACCCCAAGAGACTTTTCTTTAAGTTGTGCCATGATACAGGTGTGTAGCGATTTTCGTGCATGTACGTCAAACCGTATTGTGGGGCTTGAGGCACAAAGTTTTCCGGGGGGCGCTGTTGAGCCATTTTGCCACGCCCATTAATGCAAACAATGAAATATCAAATTTATCGCCAGGCCTGGCTTGCATGCCAAATTTGGTGACTTTTGGGGAACTATCAAATATGGACCAATCAGATGAAGGGGGGTTGCGCTTGTTGGCGTCTAGCGTCGCCACGGTAACGCTCTTGAAAGAGAAAAGTAATGCGTGTAGTCGCAGGATGGAGATGCACATTTTGATGTATAACACATCTGGGTTCACGATACGGTTCGGGCTGAATTAACTCTCGAAGGAATGGCATATATTGCTCCAAAATTACGCAATTAATTCAGAATGTTCAAAATGGCCGACTTCCTGTTCGGTTTCGGCCATGGCGCCAAGAGACTTTTCTTTTAGTTGCGACATGATACAGGTGTGTACCGATTTTCGTTCATGTACGTGAAAGCGTATTATGGGGCTTGAGGCGCAAAGTTTTTTCTGTCTGAACCAATCAGATGAAGGGTGGGCACGCTTTTTGGCGTCTAGCGTCGCCACGGTAACGCTTTTCAAAGAGAAAAGTAATGCGTGGTGTCGGAGGATGGAGACGCACATTTTGATGTATAACACACCTGGGTGCACGTTACGGTTCGGGCTGAATTAACTGCCGAAGGAAGGCATAAATTTCGCCAAAATGACACGATTAATTCAAAATGGCCGACTTCCTGTTCGGTTTCTCGACATGACGCCAAGAGACTTTTCTTTAAGTTGCGCCATGATACAGGTGTGTACCGATTTTCGTGCATGTACGTCAAACCGTATCGTGGGGCTTGAGGCACAAAGTTTTCAAGGGGGCGCTGTTAAGCCATTTTGCCACACCTAATAATGCAAACCATTAAATATCAAATTTTTCGCCAGGCCTGGCTTGGGTGCAAAATTTGGTGACTTTTTGGGCACGTTTAGGGGGGCAAAAAGGCCTTCCTTTTGTCAGGAAAATAATAATAATAATAATTAAAGCTGCAAGCAGCGATGAACGGGCCCTCGCACTCACGTTCACCGCCCCCCATAAGCATTTCAGAAATGACACCACCCACGACTCTCTATGTCAAACCATTCAAAAGTTATAGCAGAAAAAAGGAACAACCAATCAGAAGAAGGGGCGGGGCTAATTCAGGCCAATGAAGGTCAAGGACTCCATACAGAGTCTGATGACACCACCCACGACTCTCTATGTCAAACCATTCAAAAGTTATGGCAGAAAATCGGGACAACCAATCAGAAGAAGGGGCGGGGCTAATTCAGGCCAATTATGGTCAAGGACTCAATACCGAGTCCCATGACACCACCCACGACTCTTTATGTCAAACCATTCAAAAGTTATGGCAGATAAAAGTTTTCTAGGGGGCGCTGTTGAGCCGTTAGGCCACGCCCATTAATGCAAACCATGAAATATCACATTTATCACCAGGCCTGGCTTGCATGCAAAATTTGGTGACTTTTGGAGAACTATCAAATATGGACCAATCAGATGAAGGGGACACGCGCTTTTTCGCATCTAGCGTCGCCACGGTAACACTTTTGAAAGAGAAAAGTAATGTGTGTCATCGCAGGACAGAGGACATTTTGATGTAAAAAAAACACAAAAATTGCTGACAAAAAATTTCGTCATGCAGCCTGCAGGCTCGAACTCTCGAACTCTGGCACCAAAGACCACAATAATAAGGCTGAGCTATGTCTCAGCTATACCTTTAGCTTTGACTTACTGGCTTAGGAGAGACCAACATGGCGATAAAATGTCTGGAACTTTTTTTTCCTAATTTTTTAAATATTTGTAAGGTATAAATATTAGTAAAACACTACTATTTTTATTACTTTTTCTGTAACCATTCCACCAAGGTTCTAACCGGGCTGAGCACGGGTCTATTTCTGACGTCACCATATTACAGGCAGCTGATCGGTCGGGGAGAGGGACCGTCATCACCCTACTCGCCACTGATTGGTCGGGGGGGCGGGGCCGTCATCACCCTACTCGCCACTGATTGGTCGGGGGGCGGGGCCGTCATCACCCTACTCGCCACTGATTGGTCGGGGGGCGGGACCGTCATCACCCTACTCGCCACTGATTGGTCGGGGGGCGGGGCCGTCATCACCCTACTCGCCACTGATTGGTCGGGGGGCAGGGCCAGCAGACGTTTGAATCAGGAAGCGGGACTCTCTATGTCAAACCATTCCAAAGTTATAGCAGAAAATCGGGACAACCAATCAGAAGAAGGGGCGGGGCTAATTCAGGCCAATGAAGGCCAAGGACTCCATAAAGAATCTGATGACACCACCCACGACTCCCTATGTCAAACCATTCCAAAGTTATAGCAGAAAATCGGGACAACCAATCAGAAGAAGGGGCGGGGCTAATTAAGGCCAACGAAGCTTAAGGACTCTTTACAGAATCCCATGACACCACCCACAACTCTCTATGTCAAACCATTCAAAAGTTATGGCAGATAAGAGTATTCTAGGGGGCGCTGTTGAGCCGTTAGGCCACGCCCATTAATGCAAACCATGAAATATCACATTTATCACCAAGTCTGTCTTGCATGCAAAATTTGGTGACTTTTGGAGAGCTATCAAATATGGACCAATCACATGAAGGGGGGGCGCGCCTTTTGGCGTCTAGCGTCGCCACGGTAAAACTTTTGAAAGAGAAAAGTAATGCGTGTTGTCGCAGGATGTAGCCGCACATTTTGATGTATAACATACTTGGGTGCACGTTACGGTTCGGGCTGAATTAACTGCCGAAGGAAGGGCATAAATTTCGCCAAAATGACACAATTTATTCAAAATGGCCGACATCCTGTTAAGTTTGGGCCATGGCTCCAAGAGACTTTTCTTTAAGTTGTGCCATGATACAGGTGTGTAGCGATTTTCGTGCATGTACGTCAAACCGTATTGTGGGGCTTGAGGCACAAAGTTTTCCGGGGGGCGCTGTTGAGCCATTTTGCCACGCCCATTAATACAAACCATGAAATATCAAATTTATCGCCAGGCCTGGCTTGCATGCCAAATTTGGTGCCTTTTGGGGAACTATCAAATATGGACCAATCAGATGAAGGGGGGGTGCGCTTGTTGGCGTCTAGCGTCGCCACGGTAACACTCTTGAAAGAGAAAAGTAATGCGTGTAGTCGCAGGATGGAGACGCACATTTTGATGTATAACACATCTGGGTTCACGATACGGGTCGGGCTGAATTGATTCTCGAAGGAATGGCATATATTGTTCCAAAATTACGCGATTAATTCAGAATGTTCAAAATGGCTGACTTCCTGTTTGGTTTCGGCCATGGCTCCAAGACACTTTTCTTTAAGTTGCGACATGATACAGGTGTGTACCGATTTTCGTTCATGTACGTCAAACCGTATTATGGGGCTTGAGGCACAAAGTTTTTTCTGTCGAACCAATCAGATGAAGGGTGGGCGCGCTTTTTGGCGTCTAGCGCCGCCACGGTAACGGTTTTGAAAGAGAAAAGTAATGCGTGTTGTCGCAGGATGGAGACGCACATTTTGATGTATAACACACTTGGGGGCACGTTACGGTTCGGGCTGAATTAACTTTCGAAGGAGTGGCATAAATTTCGCCAAAATGACACGACTAATTCAAAATGGCCGACTTCCTGTTCGGTTTCGGGCATGACGCCAAGAGACTTTTCTTTAAGTTGTCCCATGATACAGGTGTGTAGCGATTTTCGTGCATGTACATCAAACCGTATCGTGGGGCTTAAGGCACAAAGTTTTCAAGGGGGCGCTGTTGAGCCATTTTGCCACGCCCATTAATGCAAACCTCTAAATATCAAATTTTTCGCCATGCCTGACTAGGGTGCAAAATTTGGTGACTTTTTGGGCATGTTAAGGGGGGCAAAAAGGCCATCACTTTGTCAGAAGAAAAAAAAAAAAAATAATAATAATAATTAAAGCTGCAAGCAGCAATGAACGGGCCCTCGCACTCACGGCCACCGCCCCCCATAGGCATATCAGAAATGACACCACCCACGACATCCTATGTCAAACCATTGAAAAGTTATAGCAGAAAAAAGGGACAACCAATCAGAATAAGGGGCGGGGCTAATTCAGGCCAATGAAGGTCAAGGGCTCCATAAAGAATCTGATGACACCACCCACGACTCTCTATGTCAAACCATTCCAAAGTTATAGCAGAAAATCGGGACAACCAATCAGAAGAAGGGGCGGGGCTAATTAAGGCTAACGAAGCTTAAGGACTCATTACAGAGTCCCATGGCACCACCCACGACTTCCTATGTCAAACCATTGAAAAGTTATAGCAGAAAAAAGGGACAACCAATCAGAAGAAGGGACGGGGCTAATTCAGGCCAATGAAGGTCAAGGGCTCCATAAAGAATCTGATGACACCACCCACGACTCTCTATGTCAAACCATTCCAAAGTTATAGCAGAAAATCGGGACAACCAATCAGAAGAAGGGGCGGGGCTAATTAAGGCTAACGAAGCTTAAGGACTCATTACAGAGTCCCATGGCACCACCCACGACTTCCTATGTCAAACCATTCAAAAGTTATAGCAGAAAAAAGGGACAACCAATCAGAAGAAGGGGCGGGGCTAATTAAGGCCAACGAAGCTTGAGGACTCATTACAGAGTCCCATGACACCACCCACGACTCTCTATGTCAAACCATTCAAAAGTTATGGCAGAGAAAAGTATTCTAGGGGGCGCTGTTGAGCCGTTAGGCCACGCCCATTAATGCAAGCCATGAAATATCAAATTTATCACCAGGCCTGGCTTGCATGCAAAATTTGGTGACTTTTGGAGAACTATCAAATATGGACCAATCAGATGAAGGGGGGGCGCGCCTTTTGGCGTCTAGCGTCGCCACGGTAACACCTTTGAAAGAGAAAAGTAATGCGCGTAGTCGCAGGATGGAGACGCACATTTTGATGTATAACACACTTGGGGAAACGTTACGGTTCGGGCTGAATTAACTGCCGAAGGAATGGCATAAATTTCGCCAAAATGACACGATTAATTCAAAATGGCCGACATCCTGTTCGGTTTCGGGCATGACCCCAAGAGACTTTTGTTTAAGTTGCGCCATGATACAGGTGTGTACCGATTTCCGTGCATGTACGTCTAACAGTATTGTGGGGCTTGAGGCACAAAGTTTTCAAGGGGGCGCTGTTGAGCCATTTTGCCACGCCCATTAATGCAAACCCTTAAATATCAAATTTTTCGCCAGGCCTGGCTTGGGTGCAAGATTTGGTGCCTTTTGGGGAACTATCAAATATGGACCAATCACATGAAGGGGGGGTGCGCTTGTTGGCGTCTAGCGTCGCCACGGTAACACTTTGGAAAGAGAAAAGTAATGCGTGTAGTCGCAGGATGTAGACGCACATTTTGATGTATAACACATCTGGGTTCACGATACGGTTCGGGCTGAATTAATTCTCGAAGGAATGGCATATATTGCTCCAAAATTACGCGATTAATGCAGAATGTTCAAAATGGCCGACTTCCTGTTTGGTTTCGGCCATGGCGCCAAGAGACTTTTCTTTTAGTTGCGACATGATACAGGTGTGTATCGATTTTCGTTCATGTACGTCAAAGCGTATTATGGGGCTTGAGGCGCAAAGTTTTTTCTGTCTGAACCAAATAGATGAAGGGTGGGCACGCTTTTTGGCGTCTAGCGTCGCCACGGTAACGCTTTCGAAAGAGAAAAGTAATGCGTGGGGTCGGAGGATGGAGTCGCACATTTTGATGAATAACACACTTGGGGGAACGTTACGGTTCGGGCTGAATTAACTGCCGAAGGAATGGCATAAATTTCGCCAAAATGACACGATTAATTCAAAATGGCCGACATCCTGTTCGGTTTCGGGCATGACCCCAAGAGACTTTTGTTTAAGTTGCGCCATGATACAGGTGTGTACCGATTTCCGTGCATGTACGTCTAACAGTATTGTGGGGCTTGAGGCACAAAGTTTTCAAGGGGGCGCTGTTGAGCCATTTTGCCACGCCCATTAATGCAAACCCTTAAATATCAAATTTTTCGCCAGGCCTGGCTTGGGTGCAAGATTTGGTGCCTTTTGGGGAACTATCAAATATGGACCAATCACATGAAGGGGGGGTGCGCTTGTTGGCGTCTAGCGTCGCCACGGTAACACTTTGGAAAGAGAAAAGTAATGCGTGTAGTCGCAGGATGTAGACGCACATTTTGATGTATAACACATCTGGGTTCACGATACGGTTCGGGCTGAATTAATTCTCGAAGGAATGGCATATATTGCTCCAAAATTACGCGATTAATGCAGAATGTTCAAAATGGCCGACTTCCTGTTTGGTTTCGGCCATGGCGCCAAGAGACTTTTCTTTTAGTTGCGACATGATACAGGTGTGTATCGATTTTCGTTCATGTACGTCAAAGCGTATTATGGGGCTTGAGGCGCAAAGTTTTTTCTGTCTGAACCAAATAGATGAAGGGTGGGCACGCTTTTTGGCGTCTAGCGTCGCCACGGTAACGCTTTCGAAAGAGAAAAGTAATGCGTGGGGTCGGAGGATGGAGTCGCACATTTTGATGAATAACACACTTGGGGGAACGTTACGGTTCGGGCTGAATTAACTGCCGAAGGAATGGCATAAATTTCGCCAAAATGACACGATTAATTCAAAATGGCCGACTTCCTGTTCGGTTTCTCGACATGACGCCAAGAGACTTTTCTTTAAGTTGCGCCATGATACAGGTGTGTACCGATTTTCGTGCATGTACGTCAAACCGTATCGTGGGGCTTGAGGCACAAAGTTTTCAAGGGGGCGCTGTTGAGCCATTTTGCCACGCCCATTAATGCAAACTATTAAATATCAAATTTTTCGCCAGGCCTGACTTGCATGCAAAATTTGGTGACTTTTTGGGCACGTTTAGGGGGGCAAAAAGGCCTTCCTTTTGTCAGGAAAATAATAATAATAATTAAAGCTGCAAGCAGCAATGAACGGGCCCTCGCACTCACGTCCACCGCCCCCCATAAGCATATCAGAAATGACACCACCCACGACTCTCCATGTCAAACCATTCAAAAGTTATAGCAGAAAAAAGGAACAACCAATCAGAAGAAGGGGCGGGGCTAATTCAGGCCAATGAAGGTCAAGGACTTAATACCGAGTCCCATGACACCACCCACGACTCTTTATGTCAAACCATTCAAAAGTTATGGCAGAGAAAAGTATTCTAGGGGGCGCTGTTGAGCCGTTAGGCCACGCCCATTAATGCAAACCATTAAATATCAAATTTATCACCAGGCCTGGCTTGCATGCAAATTTTGGTGACTTTTGGAGAACTATCAAGTATGGACCAATCAGATGAAGGGGACGAGCGCTTTTTCGCATCTAGCGTCGCCACGGTAACACTTTTGAAAGAGAAAAGTAATGTGCGTCGTCGCAGGACAGAGACGAAAATTTTGATGTAAAAAAAAAAATTTCGGCATACAGCCGGTCTTGAACTCCAGACCTCCGGCACCATAGACCGTAATGCTCTGGTTGAGCTAAGACTCAACTATTACTTTCACTTTGACTTACTGGATTAGGAGAGACCAACATTGCGATATAATGTCTGGAAATTTTTTTCCTAATTTTTTAAATATTTGTAAGGTATAAATATTAGTAAAACACTACTATTTTATTATTACTTTTTCTGTAACCAACCTACCGAGGTTCTAACCGGGCTGAGCACGGGACTATTTCTGATGTCACCACATTACAACAGCTGATTGGTCGGGGGAGGGGCCGTCATCACCCTACTCGCCACTGATTGGTCGGGGGGCGGGGCCGGCAGACGTTTGAATCAGGAAGCGGGACTCTCTATGTCAAACCATTCCAAAGTTATAGCAGAAAATCGGGACAACCAATCAGAAGAAGGGGCGGGGCTAATTAAGCCCAACGAAGCTTAAGAACTCATTACAGAGTCCCATGACACCAACCACGACTTCCTATGTCAAACCATTCAAAAGTTATGGCAGATAAAAGTATTCTAGGGGGCGCTGTTGAGCCGTTAGGCCACGCCCATTAATGCAAACCATGACATATCAAAGTTATCACCAAGTCTGGCTTGCATGCAAAATTTGGTGACTTTTGGAGAACTATCAAATATGGACCAATCACATGAAGGGGGGGCGCGCCTTTTGGCGTCTAGCGTCGCCACGGTAACACTTTTGAAAGAGAAAAGTAATGCGTGGTGTCGCAGGATGTAGACGCACATTTTGATGTATAACACACCTGGGTGCACGTTACGGTTCGGGCTGAATTAACTGCCGAAGGAATGGCATAAATTTCGCCAAAATGACACAATTTATTCAAAATGGCCGACATCCTGTTCGGTTTCGGCCATGGCTCCAAGAGACTTTTCTTTAAGTTGTGCCATGATACAGGTGTGTAGCGATTTTCGTGCATGTACGTCAAACCGTATTGTGGGGCTTGAGGCACAAAGTTTTCCGGGGGTCGCTGTTGAGCCATTTTGCCACGCCCATTAATGCAAACCATGAAATATCAAATTTATTGCCAGGCCTGGCTTGCATGCCAAATTTGGTGCCTTTTGGGGAACTATCAAATATGGACCAATCAGATGAAGGGGGGGTGCGCTTGTTGGCGTCTAGCGTCGCCACGGTAACACTTTTCAAAGAGAAAAGTAATGCGTGTAGTCGAAGGATGGAGACGCACATTTTGATGTATAACACATCTGGGTTCACGATACGGTTCGGGCTGAATTAATTCTCGAAGGAATGGCATATATTGCTCCAAAATTACGCGATTAATTCAGAATGTTCAAAATGGCCGACTTCCTGTTCGGTTTCGGCCATGGCGCCAAGAGACTTTTCTTTTAGTTGCGACATGATACAGGAGTGTACCGATTTTTGTTCAGGTACGTCAAACCGTATTATGGGGCTTGAGGCGCAAAGTTTTTTCTGTCTGAAGCAACGAGATGAAGGGTGGGCGCGCTTTTTGGCGTCTAGCGTCGCCACGGTAACGCTTTTGAAAGAGAAAAGTAATGCGTGTGGTCGCAGGAGGGAGACGCACATTTTGATGTATAACACACCTGGGGGCATGTTACGGTTCGGGCTGAATTAACTTTCGAAGGAATGGCATAAATTTCGCCAAAATGACACGATTAATTCAAAATGGCCGACTTCCTGTTCGGTTTCGGCCATGTCGCCAAGAGACTTTTGTTTAAGTTGTCCCATGATACAGGTGTGTACCGATTTTCGTGCATGTACGTCAAACCGTATCGTGGGGCTTGAGGCACAAAGTTTTCAAGGGGGCGCTGTTGAGCCATTTAACCACGCCCATTAATGCAAACCATTAAATATCAAATTTTTCGCCAGGCCTGACTTGGGTGCAAAATTTGGTGACTTTTTGGGCATGTTAAGGGGGGCAAAAAGGCCATCACTTTGTCAGAAGAAAAATAATAATAATTAAAGCTGCAAGCAGCGATGAACGGGCCCTCGCACTCACGGCCACCGCCCCCCATAACACCACCCACGACTTCCTATGTCAAACCATTCAAAAGTTATGGCAGAAAAAAGGGACAACCAATCAGAAGAAGGGGCGGGGCTAATTCAGGCCAATGAAGGTCAAGGAATCCATACAGGATCTGATGACACCACCCACGACTCTCTATGTCAAACCATTCCAAAGTTATAGCAGAAAATCGGGACAACCAATCAGAAGAAGGGGCGGGGCTAATTAAGGCCAACGGAGCTTAAGAACTCATTACAGAGTCCCATGACACCACCCACGACTTCCTATGTCAAACCATTCAAAAGTTATAGCAGAAAAAAGGGACATCCAATCAGAAGAAAGGGGCTGGGCTATTTCAGGCCAATGAAGGTCAAGGGCTCCATAAAGAATCTGATGACCCCACCCACGACTCCCTATGTCAAACCATTCCAAAGTTATAGCAGAAAATCGGGACAACCAATCAGAAGAAGGGGCGGGGCTAATTAAGGCCAAAGAAGCTTAAGGACTCATTACAGAGTCCCATGACACCACCCACGACTTCCTATGTCAAACCATTCAAAAGTTATAGCAGAAAAAAGGGACAACCAATCAGAAGAAGGGGCGGGGCTATTTCAGGCCAATGAAGGTCAAGGACTCCATAAAGAATCTGATGACCCCACCCACGACTCCCTATGTCAAACCATTCCAAAGTTATAGCAGAAAATCGGGACAACCAATCAGAAGAAGGGGCGGGGCTAATTAAGGCCAACGAAGCTTAAGAACTCATTACAGAGTCCCATGATACCACCTACGACTCCCTATGTCAAACCATTAAAAAGTTATAGCAGAAAAAAGGGACAACCAATCAGAAGAAGGGGCGGGGCTAATTCTGGCCAATGAAGGTCAAGGACTCCATAAAGAATCTGATGACACCACCCAGGACTCTCTATGTCAAACCATTCCAATGTTATAGCAGAAAATCGGGACAACCAATCAGAAGAAGGGGTGGGGCTAATTAAGGCCAACGAAGCTTAAGGACTCATTACAGAGTCCCATGACACCACCCACAACTTCCTATGTCAAACCATTCAAAAGTTATGGCAGATAAAAGTATTCTAGGGGGCGCTGTTGAGCCGTTAGGCCACGCCCATTAATGCAAACCATGAAATATCAAATTTATCGCCAAGTCTGGCTTGCATGCAAAATTTTGTGACTTTTGGAGAACTATCAAATATGGACCAATCACATGAAGGGGGGGCGCGCCTTTTGGCGTCTAGCGTCGCCACGGTAACACTTTTGAAAGAGAAAAGTAATGCGTGTAGTCGCAGGATGTAGACGCACATTTTGATGTATAACACACCTGGGTGCACGTTACAGTTCGGGCTGAATTAACTGCCGAAGGAATGGCATAAATTTCGCCAAAATGACACAATTTATTCAAAATGGCCGACATCCTGTTCGGTTTCGGCCATGGCTCCAAGAGCCTTTTCTTTAAGTTGTGCCATGATTTGATTTGATTTGTTTATTTGCACAACATAAAAAAACGGTACAAAAGTTTAAATGAACATAAAAAAACATGAAAATATGTGCAGGTGAGAAAGGAAGCCCTAAATGGGCTTATTCAAAGTTCTCACCAGGAAAAATAGATTGTATTGAAATAATAGCAAGAACAAAAAAAACAAACAAAAAAAAAAAAAAAACAGCATTCAAAAAAAGATGGATATAAACAGACAATTTCTCGGTGTGCACGTGCAGAAGTGAGTCCACATTAAGTGGAAGCACTTCTAGACGCTTGGTCAATAAGGCTGGTCTTCAATCTCTGTTTAAAACTATTAATAGACAGTGAAGATTTTGCGATAAGTATATGAGAGTTCCAGAGTGAGGAACCTCTGTCTTTGATGGAGAACTGACTGCTATTGGTACGACTGAATGATACAGGTGTGTAGCGATTTTCGTGCATGTACGTCAAACCAGCCATTAATTCAGAATGTTCAAAATGGCCGACTTCCTGTTCGGTTTCGGCCATGGCGCCAAGAGACTTTTCTTTTAGTTGTGACATGATACAGGTGTGTACCGATTTTCGTTCATGTACGTCAAACCGTATTATGGGGCTTGAGGCGCAAAGTTTTTTCTGTCTGAACCAATCAGATGAAGGGTGGGCGCGCTTTTTGGCGTCTAGCGTCGCCACGGTAACGCTTTCGAAAGAGAAAAGTAATGCGTGGGGTCGGAGGATGGAGACGCACATTTCGATGTATAACACACTTGGGGGCACGTTATGGTTCGGGCTGAATTAACTGCCGAAGGAAGGCATAAATTTCGCCTAAATGACACGATTAATTCAAAATGGCCGACTTCCTGTTCGGTTTCTCGACATGACCCCAAGAGACTTTTCTTTAAGTTGCGCCATGATACAGGTGTGTACCGATTTTCGTGCATGTACGTCAAACCGTATCGTGGGGCTTGAGGCACAAAGTTTTCCGGGGGGCGCTGTTGAGCCATTTTGCCACGCACATTAATGCAAACCTTTAAATATCAAATTTTTCGCCAGGCCTGACTAGGGTGCAAAATTTGGTGACTTTTTGGGCATGTTAAGGGGGGCAAAAAGGCCTTCACTTTGTCAGGAAAATAATAATAATAATAATAAAAATTCCTACAGATACAATAGGGCCTTCGCACTGAAGGTGCTCGGGCCCTAATTAAAGCTGCAAGCAGCAATGAACGGGCCCTCGCACTCACGTCAACCGCCCCCCATAAGCATATCAGAAATGACACCACCCACGACTTCCTATGTCAAACCCTTCAAAAGTTATAGCAGAAAAAAGGGACGACCAGTCAGAAGAAGGGGCGGGGCAACTTCAGGCCAATGAAGATCAAGGACTCATTACAGAGTCCCATGACACCACCCACGACTCTCTATGTCAAAACATTCAAAAGTTATAGCAGAAAATAGGAACAACCAATCAGAAAAAGGGACTGGGCTAATTGTCACCAATTATGGTCAAGGACTCAATGCCGAGTCCCATGACACCACCCACGACTCTCTATGTCAAACCTTTCAAAAGTTATGGCAGAAAAAAGTATTCTAGGGGGCGCTGTTGAGCCGTGAGGACACGCCCATTAATGCAAACCATGAAAAAAAAAATCAGATCACTCAAATGAACGACGATCATACAGTACAGCTGTATCTCATGGTCCAGAATGTATGATATTATATTAATCTATTATACCATATTATATTACATGTTGTTATTTCATATTAGCGTACCCAGTAATATAGCATATTGTATTATTGCATTGTATGTTGCTTCATTTCATATATTTTTGACTGTATTATATTGTAAAATTATATATCATAGCGATTGCATTATTATATAATTTCAATTTATAACACTAATATCCAATTCCTCACACACACACTCCTTCCAAATGTTTCTTTTTTTTCTCCATTATGACAATTCTATGCTGTCATCCGTTATGTTTTTTGTCTTTAAGCTTGTTATGTCTGTTATTCAAATATATTAATACATTCATTAATATGCTATACTGTATTTTGTATTGTGTATATTGTGTGTGTGTGTGTGTGTGTGTGTGTATACCTGAAGTGTGACTACCTGCAGAACGTATTTTAGCATGAAAGCTTGCATATTTAACGTACATCAAGCATCCTGTATCATAGCTACATGTCTGCCGTTTGTAACAAAGCAAACCGCGTGAAAATCGGTTGAAAATCAGGTGAGTTATAGTTATTTTACTTATGCAGACACCTCCTTCCACAATAGAAGTGAACGCTCTAGAGTTAAAGCGATACCGATCCAAGATGGCGGCCACGCCCGACGTTCTCAGGCAGTCAATGCGGCGCCTCGACCAAGATGGCGGCCGCGCTGAACATCAGCCCCTCCCCCCGCGGGAGCTGCGCGCGCAAACTCCACTCAAATTCAAAAGTTATGGCAGAAAATCGGGACAACCAATCAGAAGAAGGGGAAAGAGAAAAGTAATGTGCGTCGTCACAGGACAGAGACGAACATTGTGATGTAAAAAAAACACAAAAATTGCTGACAAAAATTTTGGAATATCAAGCCAGGCTTGAACTCTCGACCTCTGGCAGCAAAGACCGCAATAATCTGGCTGAGCTAAGTCTCAGCTATTCCTCTTATTTGACCTACTGGCTTAGGATAGACCAACATAGCGGTAAAATGTCTGGAACTCTTTTTTCCTAATTTTTTAAATATTTGTAAGTTATAAACATTAGTAAAACCCTACTATTTAAATTATTACTTTTTCTGTAACCATTCTGCCAAGGTTGTAACCGGGCTGAGCCGGGAATATTTCTGAAGTCACCACATTACAGGGAGCTGATTGGTCGGGGGGCGGGGCCGTCATCACCCTACTCGCCACTGATTGGTCGGGGGGCGGGGCCGTCATCACCCTACTCGCCACTGATTGGTCAGGGGGCGGGGCCGGCAGACGTTTGAATCAGGAAGCGGGAGTCAGCGCGAGAGCGACTGGCGGCTCGCGGCAATTTTATTATAAAAAAAGGACAACCAATCAGAAGAGGGGGCGCGGCTAATTCAGGCCAATGAGGTTCAAGGACTCCATAAAGAATCTGATGACACCACCCACGACTCTCTATGTCAAACCATTCAAAAGTTATAGCAGAAAATCGGGACAACCAATCAGAAGAAGGGGCGGGGCTAATTAAGGCCAACGAAGCTTAAGGACTCATTACAGAGTCCCATGACACCACCCACGACTCTCTATGTGAAACTATTCAAAAGTTATGGCAGAGAAAAGTATTCTAGGGGGCGCTGTTGAGCCGTTAGGCCACGCCCATTAATGCAAACCATGAAATATCACATTTATCGCCAGGCCTGGCTTGCATGCAAATTTTGGTGACTTTTGGAGAACTATCAAATATGGACCAATCAGATGAAGGGTGGGTGCGCTTTTTCGCGTCTAGCGTCGCCACGGTAACACTTTTGAAAGAGAAAAGTAATGCGTGGTGTCGCACGATGGAGACGCACATTTTGGTGTATAACACACCTGGGTGCACTTTACGGTTCGGGCTGAATTAACTGCGGAAGGAATGGCATAAATTGTGCCAAAATTACACAATTAATTCAAAATGGCTGACTTCCTGTTCGGTTTCGGCCATGGCTCCAAGAGACTTTTCTTTAAGTTGCGACATGATACAGGTGTGTACCGATTTTCGTGCATGTACGTCAAACCGTATTGTGGGGCTTGAGGCACAAAGTTTTCCGGGGGGCGCTGTTGAGCCATTTTGCCACGCCCATTAATGCAAACCATGAAATATCAAATTTATCGCCAGGCCTGGCTTGCATGCCAAATTTGGTGCCTTTTGGGGAACTATCAAATATGGACCAATCAGATGAAGGGGGGGTGCGCTTGTTGGCGTCTAGCATCGCCACGGTAACACTTTCGAAAGAGAAAAGTAATGCGTGTAGTCGCAGGCACCTGGGTGCACGTTACGGTTCGGGCTGAATTAACTTTCGAAGGAATGGCATAAATTCCGCCAAAATGACGCGACTAATTCAAAATGGCCGACTTCCTGTTCGGTTTCGGGCATGACGCCAAGAGACTTTTCTTTAAGTTGTCCCATGATACAGGTGTGTACCGACTTTCGTGCATGTACGTCAAACCGTATCGTGGGGCTTGAGGCACAAAGTTTTCAAGGGGGCGCTGTTGAGCCATTTTGCCACGCCCATTAATGCAAACCATTAAATATCAAATTTTTCGCCAGGCCTGACTTGCATGCAAAATTTGGTGACTTTTTGGGCATGTTAAGGGGGGCAAAAAGGCCTTCACTTTGTCAGGAAAATAATAATAATAATAATTAAAGCTGCAAGCAGCGATGAACGGGCCCTCGCACTCACGTCCACCGCCCCCCATAAGCATATCAGAAATGACACCACCCACGACTCTCTATGTCAAACCATTCCAAAGTTATAGCAGAAAAAAGGAACAACCAATCAGAAGAAGGGGCGGGGCTAATTCAGGCCAATGAAGGTCAAGGACTCCATACAGAGTCTGATGACACCACCCACGACTCTCTATGTCAAACCATTCAAAAGTTATGGCAGAAAATCGGGACAACCAATCAGAAGAAGGGGCGGGGCTAATTCAGGCCAATGAAGGTCAAGGACTCCATACAGAGTCTGATGACACCACCCACGACTCTTTATGTCAAACCATTCAAAAGTTATGGCAGATAAAAGTATTCTAGGGGGCGCTGTTGAGCCGTTAGGCAACGCCCATTAATGCAAGCCATGAAATATAAAATGTATCACCAGGCCTGGCTTGCATGCAAAATTTGGTGACTTTCGGAGAACTATCAAATATGGACCAATCAGATGAAGGGGACGAGCGCTTTTTCGCGTCTAGCGTCGCCACGGTAACACTTTTGAACGAGAGAAGTAATGTGCGTCGTCACAGGACAGAGACGAACATTTTGATGTAAAAAAAACACAAAAATTGCTTACAAAAATTTCGGCATATTGCCAGGCTTGAACTCCCAACCTCTGGCACCAAAGACCGCAATAATCTGGCTCTCGAAGGAATGGCATATATTGCTCCAAAATTACGCAATTAATTCAGAATGTTCAAAATGGCCGACTTCCTGTTCGGTTTCGGCCATGGCGCCAAGAGACTTTTCTTTTAGTTGCGACATGATACAGGTGTGTACCGATTTTCGTTCATGTACGTCAAACCGTATTATGGGGCTTGAGGCACAAAGTTTTTTCTGTTGAACCAATCAGATGAAGGGTGGGCGCGCTTTTTGGCGTCTAGCGCCGCCACGGTAACGCTTTTGAAAGAGAAAAGTAATGCGTGTTGTCGCAGGATGGAGACGCACATTTTGATGTATAACACACCTGGGTGCACGTTACGGTTCGGGCTGAATTAACTTTCGAAGGAATGGCATAAATTTCGCCAAAATGACACGACTAATTCAAAATGGCCGACATCCTGTTCGGTTTCGGGCATGACCCCAAGAGACTTTTGTTTAAGTTGTCCCATGATACAGGTGTGTACTGATTTTCGTGCATGTACGTCAAATCGTATCGTGGGGCTTGAGGCACAAAGTTTTCAAGGGGGCGCTGTTGAGCCATTTTGCCACGCCCATTAATGCAAACCTTTAAATATCAAATTTTTCGCCAGGCCTGACTAGGGTGCAAAATTTGGTGACTTTTTGGGCATGTTAAGGGGGGCAAAAAGGCCATCACTTTGTCAGAAGAAAAATAATAATAATAATTAAAGCTGCAAGCAGCGATGAACGGGCCCTCGCACTCACGGCCACCGCCCCCCATAAGCATATCAGAAATGACACCACCCACGACTTCCTATGTCAAACCATTAAAAAGTTATAGCAGAAAAAAGGGACAACCAATCAGAAGAAGGGGCGGGGCTAATTAAGGCCAACGAAGCTTAAGAACTCATTACAGAATCTGATGGCACCACCCACGACTCTCTATGTCAAACCATTCCAAAGTTTTAGCAGAAAATCGGGACAACCAATCAGAAGAAGGGGCGGGGCTAATTAAGGCCAACGAAGCTTAAGAACTCAGCACAAAGTCCCATGACACCACCCACGACTTCCTATGTCAAACCATTAAAAAGTTATAGCAGAAAAAAGGGACAACCAATCAGAAGAAGAGGCGGGGCTAATTCTGGCCAATGAAGGTCAAGGACTCCATAAAGAATCTGATGACACCACCCAGGACTCTCTTTGTCAAACCATTCCAATGTTATAGCAGAAAATCGGGACAACCAATCAGAAGAAGGGGCGGGGCTAATTAAGGCCAACGAAGCTTAAGGACTCATTACAGAGTCCCATGACACCACCCACAACTTCCTATGTCAAACCATTCAAAAGTTATGGCAGATAAAAGTATTCTAGGGGGCGCTGTTGAGCCGTTAGGCCACGCCCATTAATGCAAACCATGAAATATCACATTTATTGCCAAGTCTGGCTTGCATGCAAAATTTGGTGACTTTTGGAGAACTATCAAAAATGGACCAATCAGATGAAGTGGGGGCGCGCCTTTTGGCGTCTAGCGTCGCCACGGTAACACTTTTGAAAGAGAAAAGTAATGCGTGGTGTCGCAGCATGTAGACGCACATTTTGATGTATAACACACCTGGGTGCACGTTACGGTTCGGGCTGAATTAACTGCCGAAGGAATGGCATAAATTTCGCCAAAATGACACAATTTATTCAAAATGGCCGACATCCTGTTCGGTTTCGGCCATGGCTCCAAGAGACTTTTCTTTAAGTTTTGCCATGATACAGGTGTGTAGCGATTTTCGTGCATGTACGTCAAACCGTATTGTGGGGCTTGAGGCACAAAGTTTTCCGGGGGGCGCTGTTGAGCCTTTTTTCCACGCCCATTAATGCAAACCATGAAATATCAAATTTATCGCCAGGCCTGGCTTGCATGCCAAATTTGGTGCCTTTTGGGGAACTATCAAATATGGACCAATCAGATGAAGAGGGGGTGCGCTTGTTGGCGTCTAGCGTCGCCACGGTAACACTTTTGAAAGAGAAAAGTAATGCGTGTAGTCGCAGGATGGAGATGCACATTTTGATGTATAACATATCTGGGTTCACGATACGGTTCGGGCTGAATTAACTCTCGAAGGAATTGCATGTATTGCTCCAAAATTACGCCATTAATTCAGAATGTTCAAAATGGTCGACTTCCTGTTCGGTTTCGGCCATGGCGCCAAGAGACTTTTCTTTTAGTTGCGACATGATACAGGAGTGTACCAATTTTCGTTCATGTACGTCAAACCGTATTATGGGGCTTGAGGCGCAAAGTTTTTTCTGTCTGAACCAACCAGATGAAGGGTGGGCGCGCTTTTTGGCGTCTAGCGTCGCCACGCTAACGCTTTTGAAAGAGAAAAGTAATGCGTGTGGTCGCAGGAGGGAGACGCACATTTTGATGTATAATACACTTGGGGGCACGTTACGGTTCGGGCTGAATTAACTTTCGAAGGAATGGCATAAATTTCGCCAAAATGACACGATTAATTCAAAATGGCCGACTTCCTGTTCGGTTTCGGCCATGTCGCCAAGAGACTTTTCTTTAAGTTGTTTACTGATACAGGTGTGTACCGATTTTCGTGCATGTACGTCAAACCGTATCGTGGGGCTTGAGGCACAAAGTTTTCAAGGGGGCGCTGTTGAGCCATTTTACCACGCCCATTAATGCAAACCATTAAATATCAAATTTTTCGCCAGGCCTGACTTGGGTGCAAAATTTGGTGACTTTTTGGGCATGTTAAGGGGGGCAAAAAGGCCATCACTTTGTCAGAAGAAAAATAATAATAATAAAAATTCCTGCAAATACAATAGGGCCTTCGCACTGCAAGTGCTCGGGCCCTAATAATAATAATAACCAGGTGCACCCAGGTGTGTTATACATCAAAATGTGCGTCTCATGTGTGTGTGTGTGTGTATATATATATATATATATATATATATATATATATATATATATATATATATATATATATATATATATATGTGTGTGTGTGTGTGTGTGTGTGTGTGTGTATACCTGAAGTGTGACTACCTGCAGAACGTATTTTAGCATGAAAGCTTGCATATTTAACGTACATCAAGCATCCTGTATCATAGCTACATGTCTGCCGTTTGTAACAAAGCAAACCGCGTGAAAATCGGTTGAAAATCAAGTGAGTTATAGTTATTTTACTTATGCAGACACCTCCTTCCACAATAGAAGTGAACGCTCTAGAGTTAAAGCGATACCGATCCAAGATGGCGGCCACGCCCGACGTTCTCAGGCAGTCAATGCGGCGCCTCGACCAAGATGGCGGCCGCGCTGAACATCAGCCCCTCCCCCCGCGGGAGCTGCGCGCGCAAACTCCACTCAAATTCAAAAGTTATGGCAGAAAATCGGGACAACCAATCAGAAGAAGGGGAAAGAGAAAAGTAATGTGCGTCGTCACAGGACAGAGACGAACATTTTGATGTAAAAAAAACACAAAAATTGCTGACAAAACTTTTGGCATATCAAGCCAGGCTTGAACTCTCGACCTCTGGCAGCAAAGACCGCAATAATCTGGCTGAGCTAAGTCTCAGCTATTCCTTTTATTTGACCTACTGGCTTAGGACAGACCAACATAGCGATAAAATGTCTGGAACTTTTTTTTCCTAATTTTTTAAATATTTGTAAGTTATAAATATTAGTAAAACCCTACTATTTAAATTATTACTTTTTCTGTAACCATTCTGCCAAGGTTGTAACCGGGCTGAGCCGGGAATATTTCTGAAGTCACCACATTACAGGGAGCTGATTGGTCGGGGGGCGGGGCCGTCATCACCCTACTCGCCACTGATTGGTCGGGGGGCGGGGCCGTCATCACCCTACTCGCCACTGATTGGTCAGGGGGCGGGGCCGGCAGACGTTTGAATCAGGAAGCGGGAGTCAGCGCGAGAGCGACTGGCGGCTCGCGGCAATTTTATTATAAAAAAAGGACAACCAATCAGAAGAAGGGGCGGGGCTAATTCAGGCCAATGAAGTTCAAGGAGTCCATAAAGAATCTGATGACACCACCCACGACTCTCTATGTCAAACCATTCAAAAGTTATAGCAGAAAATCGGGACAACCAATCAGAAGAAGGGGCGGGGCTAATTAAGGCCAACGAAGCTTAAGGACTCATTACAGAGTCCCATGACACCACCCACGACTCTCTATGTGAAACCATTCAAAAGTTATGGCAGAGAAAAGTATTCTAGGGGGCGCTGTTGAGCCGTTAGGCCACGCCCATTAATGCAAACCATGAAATATCACATTTATCGCCAGGCCTGGCTTGCATGCAAATTTTGGTGACTTTTGGAGAACTATCAAATATGGACCAATCAGATGAAGGGTGGGTGCGCTTTTTCGCGTCTAGCGTCGCCACGGTAACACTTTTGAAAGAGAAAAGTAATGCGTGGTGTCGCACGATGGAGACGCACATTTTGGTGTATAACACACCTGGGTGCACGTTACGGTTCGGGCTGAATTAACTGCCGAAGGAATGGCATAAATTGTGCCAAAATTACACAATTAATTCAAAATGGCTGACTTCCTGTTCGGTTTCGGCCATGGCTCCAAGAGACTTTTCTTTAAGTTGCGACATGATACAGGTGTGTACCGATTTTCGTGCATGTACGTCAAACCGTATTGTGGGGCTTGAGGCACAAAGTTTTCCGGGGGGCGCTGTTGAGCCATTTTGCCACGCCCATTAATGCAAACCATGAAATATCAAATTTATCGCCAGGCCTGGCTTGCATGCCAAATTTGGTGCCTTTTGGGGAACTATCAAATATGGACCAATCAGATGAAGGGGGGGTGCGCTTGTTGGCGTCTAGCGTCGCCACGGTAACACTTTCGAAAGAGAAAAGTAATGCGTGTAGTCGCAGGATGGAGACGCACATTTTGATGTATAACACATCTGGGTTCACGATACGGTTCGGGCTGAATTAACTCTCGAAGGAATGGCATATATTGCTCCAAAATTACGCAATTAATTCAGAATGTTCAAAATGGCCGACTTCCTGTTCGGTTTCGGCCATGGCGCCAAGAGACTTTTCTTTTAGTTGCGACATGATACAGGTGTGTACCGATTTTCGTTCATGTACGTCAAACCGTATTATGGGGCTTGAGGCACAAAGTTTTTTCTGTCGAACCAACCAGATGAAGGGTGGGCGCGCTTTTTGGCGTCTAGCGCCGCCACGGTAACGCTTTTGAAAGAGAAAAGTAATGCGTGTTGTCGCAGGATGGAGACGCACATTTTGATGTATAACACACTTGGGGGCACGTTACGGTTCGGGCTGAATTAACTTTCGAAGGAATGGCATAAATTTCGCCAAAATGACACGACTAATTCAAAATGGCCGACATCCTGTTCGGTTTCGGGCATTACCCCAAGAGACTTTTGTTTAAGTTGTCCCATGATACAGGTGTGTACCGATTTTCGTGCATGTACGTCAAACCGTATCGTGGGGCTTGAGGCACAAAGTTTTCAAGGGGGCGCTGTTGAGCCATTTTGCCACGCCCATTAATGCAAACCTTTAAATATCAAATTTTTCGCCAGGCCTGACTAGGGTGCAAAATTTGGTGACTTTTTGGGCATGTTAAGGGGGGCAAAAAGGCCTTCACTTTGTCAGGAAAATAATAATAATAATTAAAGCTGCAAGCAGCGATGAACGGGCCCTCGCACTCACGTCCACCGCCCCCCATAAGCATATCAGAAATGACAGCACCCACGACTTCCTATGTCAAACCATTCAAAAGTTATAGCAGAAAAAAGGGACAACCAATCAGAAGAAGGGGCGGGGCTAGTTCAGGCCAATGAAGGTCAAGGACTCCATACAGAATCTGATGACACCACCCACTACTCTCTATGTCAAAACATTCAAAAGTTATAGCAGGAAATAGGGACAACCAATCAGAAGAAGGGGCGGGGCTAATTCAGGCCAATGAAGGTCAAGGACTCCATACAGAATCTTATGACACCACCCACGACTCTCTATGTCAAACCATTCCAAAGTTATAGCAGAAAATCGGGACAACCAATCAGAAGAAGGGGCGGGGCTAATTAAGGCCAACGAAGCTTAAGAACTCATTACAGAGTCCCATGATACCACCTACGACTCCCTATGTCAAACCATTAAAAAGTTATAGCAGAAAAAAGCGACAACCAATCAGAAGAAGGGGCGGGGCTAATTCAGGCCAATGAAGGTCAAGGACTCATTACAGAGTCCCATGACACCACCCACAACTCTCTATGTCAAACCATTCAAAAGTTATGGCAGAGAAAAGTATTCTAGGAGGCGCTGTTGAGCCGTTAGGCCACGCCCATTAATGCAAACCATGAAATATCAAATGTATCGCCAAGTCTGGCTTGCATGCAAAATTTGGTGACTTTTGTAGAACTATCAAATATGGACCAATCACATGAAGGGGGGGCGCGCCTTTTGGCGTCTAGCGTCGCCACGGTAACACTTTTGAAAGAGAAAAGTAATGCGTGGTGTCGCAGGATGTAGACGCACATTTTGATGTATAACACACCTGGGGGCACGTTACGGTTCGGGCTGAATTAACTGCCGAAGGAATGGCATAAATTTCGCCAAAATGACACAATGTATTCAAAATGGCCGACATCCTGTTCGGTTTCGGCCATGGCTCCAAGAGACTTTTCTTTAAGTTGTGCCATGATACAGGTGTGTAGCGATTTTCGTGCATGTACGTCAAACCGTATTGTGGGGCTTGAGGCACAAAGTTTTCCGGGGGGCGCTGTTGAGCCATTTTGCCACGCCCATTAATGCAAACCATGAAATATCAAATTTATCACCAGGCCTGGCTTGCATGCCAAATTTGGTGCCTTTTGGGGAACTATCAAATATGGACCAATCAGATGAAGGGGGGGTGCGCTTGTTGGCGTCTAGCGTCGCCACGGTAACACTTTCGAAAGAGAAAAGTAATGCGTGTAGTCGCAGGATGGAGACGCACATTTTGATGTATAACACATCTGGGTTCACGATACGGTTCGGGCTGAATTAACTCTCGAAGAATGGCATATATTGCTCCAAAATTACGCAATTAATTCAGAATGTTCAAAATGGCCGACTTCCTGTTCGATTTCGGCCATGGCGCCAAGAGACTTTTCTTTTAGTTGCGACATGATACAGGAGTGTACCAATTTTCGTTCATGTACGTCAAACCGTATTATGGGGCTTGAGGCGCAAAGTTTTTTCTGTCTGAACCAACCAGATGAAGGGTGGGCGCGCTTTTTGGCGTCTAGCGTCGCCACGGTAACGCTTTTGAAAGAGAAAAGTAATGCGTGTGGTCGCAGGAGGGAGACGCACATTTTGATGTATAATACACCTGGGTGCACATTACGGTTCGGGCTGAATTAACTGCCGAAGGAATGGCATAAATTGCGCCAAAGTGACACGATTAATTCAAAATGGCCGACTTCCTGTTCGGTTTCGGGCATGACGGCAAGAGACTTTTCTTTAAGTTGTCCCATGATACAGGTGTGTACCGATTTTCGTGCATGTACGTCAAACCGTATCGTGGGGCTTGAGGCACAAAGTTTTCAAGGGGGCGCTGTTGAGCCATTTTGCCACGCCCATTAATGCAAACCATTAAATATCAAATTTTTCGCCAGGCCTGACTTGGGTGCAAAATTTGGTGACTTTTTGGGCATGTTAAGGGGGGCAAAAAGGCCATCACTTTGTCAGAAGAAAAATAATAATAATTAAAGCTGCAAGCAGCGATGAACGGGCCCTCGCACTCACGTCCACCGCCCCCCATAAGCATATCAGAAATGACACCACCCACGACTCTCTATGTCAAACCATTCAAAAGTTATAGCAGAAAAAAGGAACAACCAATCAGAAGAAGGGGCAGGGCTAATTCAGGCCAATGAAGGTCAAGGACCCCATACAGAGTCTGATGACACCACCCACGACTCTCTATGTCAAACCATTCAAAAGTTATGGCAGAAAATCGGGACAACCAATCAGAAGAAGGGGCGGGGCTAATTCAGGCCAATGAAGGTTAAGGACTCAATACCGAGTCCCATGACACCACCCACGACTCTCTATGTCAAACCATTCAAAAGTTATGGCAGAGAAAAGTATTCTAGGGGGCGCTGTTGAGCCTTTAGGCCACGCCCATTAATGCAAACCATGAAATATCAAATGTAGCCTATCGCCAGGCCTGGCTTGCATGCAAAATTTGGTGACTTTTGGAGAACTATCAAATATGGACCAATCAAGGGGACGAGCGCTTTTTCGCGTCTAGCGTCGCCACAGTAACACTTTTGAAAGAGAAAAGTAATGTGCGTCGTCACAGGACAGAGACGAACATTTTGATGTAAAAAAAAACACAAAAATTGCTGACAAAAAATTTCGTCCAACAGGCATGCTTGAACTCTCAACTTCTGGCACCAAAGACCGCAATTCTGTGGCTGAGCTATGTCTCAGCTATACCTTTCGCCTCGACTTACTGGCTTAGGAGAGACCAACATAGCGATAAAATGTCTGGAACTTTTTTTTCCTAATTTTTTAAATATTTGTAAGGTATAAATATTAGTAAAACACTACTATTTATATTACTTTCTACCGAGGTTCTAACCGGGCTGAGAAAGGGTCTATTTCTGACGTCAACATATTACAGGAAGCTGATTGGTCGGGGCGCGGGGCCGTCATCACCCTACTCGCCACTGATTGGTCGGGGGGCGGGGCCGTCATCACCCTACTCGCCACCTATTGGTCGGGGGGCGGGGCCGTCATCACCCTACTCGCCACTGATTGGTCGGGGGGCGGGGCCGTCATCACCCTACTCGCCACTGATTGGTCGGGGGGCGGGGCCGTCATCACCCTACTCGCCACTGATTGGTCGGGGGGCGGGGCCAGCAGACGTTTGAATCAGGAAGCGGGACTCTATGTCAAACCATTCAAAAGTTATGGCAGAAAATCGGGACAACCAATCAGAAAAAGGGGCGGGGCTAATTAAGGCCAACGAAGCCTAAGAACTCATTACAGAGTCCCATGACACCACCCACAACTCTCTATGTCAAACCATTCAAAAGTTATGGCAGAGAAAAGTATTCTAGGGGGCGCTGTTGAGCCGTTAGGCCACGCCCATTAATGTAAACCATGAAATATCAAATTTATCACCAAGTCTGGCTTGCATGCAAAATTTGTTGACTTTTGGAGAACTATCAAATATGGACCAATCACATGAAGGGGGGGCGCGCCTTTTGGCATCTAGCGTCGCCACGGTAACACTTTTGAAAGAGAAAAGTAATGCGTGGTGTCGCAGGATGTAGACGCACATTTTGATGTATAACACACCTGGGGGCACGTTACGGTTCGGGCTGAATTAACTGCCGAAGGAATGGCATAAATTTCGCCAAAATGACACAATGTATTCAAAATGGCCGACATCCTGTTCGGTTTCGGCCATGGCTCCAAGAGACTTTTCTTTAAGTTGTGCCATGATACAGGTGTGTAGCGATTTTCGTGCATGTACGTCAAACCGTATTGTGGGGCTTGAGGCACAAAATTTTCCACGGGGCGCTGTTGAGCCATTTTGCCACGCCCATTAATGCAAACCATGAAATATCAAATTTATCGCCAGGCCTGGCTTGCATGCCAAATTTGGTGCCTTTTGGGGAACTATCAAATATGGACCAATCAGATGAAGGGGGGTGCGCTTGTTGGCGTCTAGCGTCGCCACGGTAACACTTTTGAAAGAGAAAAGTAATGCGTGTAGTCGCAGGATGGAGACGCACATTTTGATGTATAACACATCTGGTTTCATGATACGGTTCGGGCTGAATTAACTCTCGAAGGAATGGCATATATTGCTCCAAAATTACGCAATTAATTCAGAATGTTCAAAATGGCCGACTTCCTGTTCGGTTTCGGCCATGGCGCCAAGAGACTTTTCTTTTAGTTGCGACATGATACAGGTGTGTACCGATTTTCGTTCATGTACGTCAAACCGTATTATGGGGCTTGAGGCACAAAGTTTTTTCTGTCGAACCAATCAGATGAAGGGTGGGCGCGCTTTTTGGCGTCTAGCGTCGCCACGGTAACGCTTTTGAAAGAGAAAAGTAATGCGTGTTGTCGCAGGATGGAGACGCACATTTTGATGTATAACACACTTGGGGGCACGTTACGGTTCGGGCTGAATTAACTTTCGAAGGAATGGCATAAATTTCGCCAAAATGACACGACTAATTCAAAATGGCCGACATCCTGTTGGGTTTCGGGCATGACCCCAAGAGACTTTTGTTTAAGTTGTCCCATGATACAGGTGTGTACCGATTTTCGTGCATGTACGTCAAACCGTATCGTGGGGCTTGAGGCACAAAGTTTTCAAGGGGGCGCTGTTGAGCCATTTTGCCACGCCCATTATTTCAAACCTTTAAATATCAAATTTTTCGCCAGGCCTGACTAGGGTGCAAAATTTGGTGACTTTTTGGGCATGTTAAGGGGGGCAAAAAGGCCTTCACTTTGTCAGGAAAATAATAATAATAATAATAATTAAAGCTGCAAGCAGCGATGAACGGGCCCTCGCACTCACGGCCACCGCCCCCCCCATAAGCATATCAGAAACGACACCACCCACGACTTCCTATGTCAAACCATTCAAAAGATATAGCAGAAAAAGGGACAACCAATCAGAAGAAGGGGCGGGGCTAATTCAGGCCAATGAAGGCCAAGGACTCCATACAGAATCTGATGACACCACCCATGACTCTCTATGTCAAACCATTCAAAAGTTACAGCAGAAAATCGGGACAACCAATCAGAAGAAAGGGCGGGGTTAATTTTCACCAATTATGGTAAAGGACTCAATACCGAGTCCCATGACACCACCCACGACTCTTTATGTCAAACCATTCAAAAGTTATGGCAGAGAATAGTATTCTAGGGGGCGCTGTTGAGCCGTTAGGCCACGCCCATTAATGCAAACCATGAAATATCAAATTTATCGCCAAGTCTGTCTTGCATGCCAAATTTGGTGACTTTTGGAGAACTATCAAATATGGACCAATCAGATTTCAAAATGGCCGACTTCCTGTTCGGTTTCGGCCATGGCTCCAAGAGACTTTTCTTTAAGTTGTGCCATGATACAGGTGTGTAGCGATTTTCGTGCATGTACGTCAAACCGTATTGTAGGGCTTGAGGCACAAAGTTTTCCGGGGGGCGCTGTTGAGCCATTTTGCCACGCCGATTAATGCAAACCATGAAATATCAAATTTATCGCCAGGTCTGGCTTGCATGCCAATTTTGGTGCCTTTTGGGGAACTATCAAATATGGACCAATCAGATGAAGGGGGGGCACGCTTTTTGGCGTCTAGCGTCGCCACGGTAACACTTTTGAAAGAGAAAAGTAATGCGTGTAGTCGCAGGATGGAGACGCACATTTGTACGTATAACACATCTGGGTTCACGATACGGTTCGGGCCGTATTAATTCTCGAAGGAATGGCATATATTGCTCCAAAATTACGTGATTAATTCAGAATGTTCAAAATGGCCGACTTCCTGTTCGGTTTCGGCCATGGCGCCAAGAGACTTTTCTTTAAGTTGCGACATGATACAGGTGTGTACCGATTTTCGTTCATGTACGTCACACCGTATTCTGGGGCTTGAGGCGCAAAGTTTTTTCGGTCTGAACCAACCAGATGAAGGGTGGGCGCGCTTTTTGGCGTCTAGCGTCGCCACGGTAACGCTTTTGAAAGAGAAAAGTAATGCGTGTTGTCGCAGGATGAAGACGCACATTTTGATGTATAACACACTTGGGGGCACGTTATGGTTCGGGCCGTATTAACTGCCGAAGGAATGGCATAAATTGCGCCAAAGTGACACGATTAATTCAAAATGGCCGACTTCCTGTTGGGTTTCTCGACATGACGCCCAGAGACTTTTCTTTAAGTTGCCCCATGATACAGGTGTGTACCGATTTTCGTGCATGTACGACAAACCGTATTGTGGGGCTTGAGGCACAAAGTTTTCAAGGGGGCGCTGTTGAGCCATTTTACCACGCCCATTAATGCAAACCCTTAAATATAAAATTTTTCGCCAGGCCTGACTTGCATGCAAAATTTGGTGACTTTTTGGGCACGTTTAGGGGGGCAAAAAGGCCTTCCTTTTGTCAGAACAATAAGAAGAAGAAGAAGAAGAATTCCTGCAATTACAATAGGGCCTTCGCACTGCAAGTGCTCGGGCCCTAATAATAATAAAAATTCCTGCAAATACAATAGGGCCTTCGCTCTGAAGGTGCTCGGGCCCTAATAATAATAATAATAATAATTAAAGCTGCAAGCAGCGATGAACGGGCCCTCGCACTCACGGCCACCGCCCCCCATAAGCATATCAGAAATGACACGACCCTCGACTTCCTATGTCAAACCATTCAAAAGTTATAGCAGAAAAAAGGGACAACCAATCACAAGAAGGGGCGGGGCTAATTCAGGCCAATGAAGGTCAAGGACTCCATAAAGAATCTGATGACACCAGCCACGACTCTCTATGTCAAACCATTCCAAAGATATAGCAGAAAATCGGGACAACCAATCAGAAGAAGGGGCGGGGCTAATTAAGGCCAACGAAGCTCAAGGACTCCATACAGAGTCCCATGACACCACCCACAACTTCCTATGTCAAACCATTCAAAAGTTATGGCAGAGAAAAGTATTCTAGGGGGCGCTGTTGAGCCGTTAGGCCACGCCCATTAATGCGAACCATGAAATATCAAATTTATCGCCAAGTCTGGCTTGCATGCAAAATTTGGTGACTTTTGGAGAACTATCAAATATGGACCAATCAGATTTCAAAATGGCCGACTTCCTGTTCGGTTTCGGCCATGGCTCCAAGAGACTTTTCTTTAAGTTGTGCCAGGATACAGGTTTATAGCGATTTTCGTGCATGTACGTCAAACCGTATTGTGGGGCTTGAGGCACAAAGTTTTCCGGGGGGCGCTGTTGAGCCATTTTGCCACGCCCATTAATGCAAACCATGAAATATCACATTTATCGCCAGTCCTGGCTTGCGTGCCAAATTTGGTGCCTTTTGGGGAACTATCAAATATGGACCAATCAGATGAAGGGGAGGTGCGCTTGTTGGCGTCTAGCGTCGCCACGGTAACACTTTTGAAAGAGAAAAGTAATGCGTGTAGTCGCAGGATGGAGACGCACATTTTGATGTATAACACATCTGGGTTCACGATACGGTTCGGGCCGTATTAATTCTCGAAGGAATGGCATATATTGCTCCAAAATTACGCGATTAATTCAGAATGTTCAAAATGGCCGACTTCCTGTTCGGTTTCGGCCATGGCGCCAAGAGACTTTTCTTTAAGTTGCGACATGATACAGGTGTGTACCGATTTTCGTTCATGTACGTCAAACCGTATTATGGGGCTTGAGGCGCAAAGTTTTTTCTGTCTGAACCAATCAGATGAAGGGTGGCCGCGCTTTTCGGCGTCTAGCGTCGCCACGGTAACGCTTTTGAAAGAGAAAAGTAATGCGTGGTGTCGGAGGATGGAGACGCACATTTTGATGTATAACACACCTGGGTGCACGTTACGGTTCGGGCCGTATTAACTGCCGAAGGAAGGCATAAATTTCGCCAAAATGACACGATTAATTCAAAATGGCCGACTTCCTGTTCGGTTTCTCGACATGACGCCCAGAGACTTTTCTTTAAGTTGGGCCATGATACAGGTGTGTACCGATTTTCGTGCATGTACGACAAACCGCATTGTGGGGCTTGAGGCACAAAGTTTTCCGGGGGGCGCTGTTGAGCCATTTTGCCACGCCCATTAATGTAAACCATTAAATATCAAATTTTTCGCCAGGCCTGACTTGCATGCAAAATTTGGTGACTTTTTGGGCACGTTTAGGGGGGCAAAAAGGCCCTCCTTTTGTCAGAACAATAAGAAGAAGAAGAAGAAGAATAATTCCTACAGATACAATAGGGCCTTCGCACTGCAAGTGCTCGGGCCCTAATAATAATAAAAATTCCTGCAAATACAATAGGGCCTTCGCACTGCAAGTGCTCGGGCCCTAATAATTAAAGCTGCAAGCAGCGATGAACGGGCCCTCGCACTCACGTCCACCGCCCCCCATAAGCATATCAGAAATGACACCAGCCACGACTCTCTATGTTAAACCATTCAAAAGTTATAGCAGAAAAAAGGAACAACCAATCAGAAGAAGGGGCGGGGCTAATTCAGGCCAATGAAGGTCAAGGACTCCGTACAGAGTCTGATGACACCACCCACGACTCTCTATGTCAAACCATTCAAAAGTTATGGCAGAGAAAAGTATTCTAGGGGGCGCTGTTGAGCCGTTAGGCCACGCCCATTAATGCAAACCATGAAATATCAAATTTATCACCAGGCCTGGCTTGCATGCAAAATTTGGTGACTTTTGGAGAACTATCAAATATGGACCAATCAGATGAAGGGGACGCGCGCTTTTTCGCGTCTAGCGTCGCCACGGTAACGCTTTTGAAAGAGAAAAGTAATGTGCGTCGTCGCAGGACAGAGACGCACATTTCGATGTAAAAAAAACACAAAAATTGCTGACAAAAATTTTCGTCATAGAGCCAGGCTCGAACTCCCGACCTCTGGCACCAAAGACCGCAATCTCCCGGCTGAGCTAAGTCTCAACTGTCCCTTTCGATTTGACTTACTGGCTTAAGAGAGACCAACATAGCGATGAAATGTCTGAAACTTTTTTTTCCTAATTTTTTAAATATTTGTAAGGTATAAATATTAGTAAAACACTACTATTTTTATTACTTTTTCTTTAACCATTCTGCCGAGGTTCTAACCGGGCTGAGCACGGGTCTATTTCTGACGTCACCATCCTCCACGCCACTGATTGGTCGGGGGGCGGGGCCGTCATCACCCTACTCGCCACTGATTGGTCGGGGGGCGGGCCGTCATCACCCTACTCGCCACTGATTGGTCGGGGGGCGGGGCCGGCAGACGTTTGAATCAGAAAGCGGGACTCTCTATGTCAAACCATTCCAAAGTTATAGCAGAAAATCGGGACAACCAATCAGAAGAAGGGGCGGGGCTAATTAAGGCCAACGAAGCTTAAGAACTCATTACAGAGTCCCATGACACCACCCACGACTTCCTATGTCAAACCATTCAAAAGTTACAGCAGAAAATCGGGACAACCAATCAGAAGAAGGGGCGGGGCTAATTCAGGCCAATGAAGTTGCGACATGATACAGGTGTGTACCGATTTTCGTTCATGTACGTCAAACCGTATTATGGGGCTTGAGGCTCAAAGTTTTTTCCCTCTGAACCAATCAGATGAAGGGTGGGCGCACTTTTTGGTGTCTAGCGTTGCCGCGGTAACGCTTTTAAATGAGAAAAGTAATGTGCGTCGTTGCAGGACAGGGACGCACATATTGATGTAGAAAAAAAAAAATTGCTGACAAAAAAGTCTGGATACTGCGGGAATCGAACTCTGATCTCTGACTCCAAAGACGGGAACGCTCTGGCTGAGCTAAGACTCAGCTTCTCATTAGTATTTGACCTACTCACTTAGCAGAGACCAACATATCGATATTTAGTAATGTAAGTCTGGAGCTGTTTTTTCTAATTTTTTTAAATATTTGTAAGTTATAAATATTAGTAAAACCCTACTATTTTAATTATTACTTTTTCTGTAACCATTCTGCCAAGGTTGTAACCGGGCTGAGCTGGGAATATTTTTGACGTCACCACATTACAGGGAGCTGATTGGTCGGGGGGCGGGGCCGTCATCACCCTACTCGCCACTGATTGGTCGGGGGGCGGGGCCGTCATCACCCTACTCGCCACCGATTGGTCGGGGGGCGGGGCCGTCATCACCCTCCGCGCCACTGATTGGTCGGGAGGCGGGGCCGTCATCACCCTACTCGCCACCGATTGGTCGGGGGGCGGGGCCGGCAGACGTTTGAATCAGGAAGCGGGAGTCAGCGCGAGAGCGACTGGCGGCTCGTGGCGATTTTATTATAAAAAAGGGACAACCAATCAGAAGAAGGGGCGGGGCTAATTCAGGCCAAAGAAGCTCAAGGACTCATTGCAGAGTCCCTTGACACCACCTACGACTTCCTATGTCAAACCATTTAAAGTTTATAGCAGAAAAAAGGGACAACCAATCAGAAGAAGGGGCGGGGCTAATTCAGGCCAATGAAGGTCAAGGACTCCATACAGAATCTGATGACACCACCCACGACTCTCTATGTCAAACCATTCAAAAGTTATGGCAAAGAAAAGTATTCTAGGGGGCGCTGTTGAACCGTTAGGCCACGCCCATTAATGCAAACCATGAAATATAAAATGTATCACCAGGCCTGGCTTGCATGCAAAATTTGGTGACTTTTGGAGAACTATCAAATATGGACCAATCACATGAAGGGGGGGCGCGCCTTTTGGCGTCTAGCGTCGCCACGGTAACACTTTTGAAAGAGAAAAGTAATGCGTGGTGTCGCAGGATGTAGACGCACATTTTGATGTATAACACACCTGGGTGCACGATACGGTTCGGGCTGAATTAACTCTCGAAGGAATGGCATAAATTTCGCCAAAATGACACAATTTATTCAAAATGGCCGACATCCTGTTCGGTTTTGGCCATGGCTCCAAGAGACTTTTCTTTAAGTTGTGCCATGATACAGGTGTGTAGCGATTTTCGTGCATGTACGTCAAACCGTATTGTGGGGCTTGAGGCACAAAGTTTTCCGGGGGGCGCTGTTGAGCCATTTTGCCACGCCCATTAATGCAAACCATGAAATATCAAATTTATCACCAGGCCTGGCTTGCATGCCAAATTTGGTGCCTTTTGGGGAACTATCAAATATGGACCAATCAGATGAAGGGGGGGTGCGCTTGTTGGCGTCTAGCGTCGCCACGGTAACACTTTCGAAAGAGAAAAGTAATGCGTGTAGTCGCAGGATGGAGACGCACATTTTGATGTATAACACATCTGGGTTCACGATACGGTTCGGGCTGAATTAACTCTCGAAGAATGGCATATATTGCTCCAAAATTACGCAATTAATTCAGAATGTTCAAAATGGCCGACTTCCTGTTCGGTTTCGGCCATGGCGCCAAGAGACTTTTCTTTTAGTTGCGACATGATACAGGAGTGTACCAATTTTCGTTCATGTACGTCAAACCGTATTATGGGGCTTGAGGTGCAAAGTTTTTTCTGTCTGAACCAACCAGATGAAGGGTGGGCGCGCTTTTTGGCGTCTAGCGTCGCCACGGTAACGCTTTTGAAAGAGAAAAGTAATGCGTGTGGTCGCAGGAGGGAGACGCACATTTTGATGTATAATACACCTGGGTGCACGTTACGGTTCGGGCTGAATTAACTGCCGAAGGAATGGCATAAATTGCGCCAAAGTGACACGATTAATTCAAAATGGCCGACTTCCTGTTCGGTTTCGGGCATGACGGCAAGAGACTTTTCTTTAAGTTGTCCCATGATACAGGTGTGTACCGATTTTCGTGCATGTACGTCAAACCGTATCGTGGGGCTTGAGGCACAAAGTTTTCAAGGGGGCGCTGTTGAGCCATTTTGCCACGCCCATTAATGCAAACCATTAAATATCAAATTTTTCGCCAGGCCTGACTTGGGTGCAAAATTTGGTGACTTTTTGGGCACGTTTAGGGGGGCAAAAAGGCCCTCCTTTTGTCAGAAGAATAAAGAAAGAAAGAAAGAAAGAAAGAAAGAAAGAAAAATTCCTACAGATACAATAGGGCCTTCGCACTGAAGGTGCTCGGGCCCTAATGATAGTAATAATACTTTGTCAAGACTTCAAAACCCATTTTCAGGTACTGTTGCATGTATTAATGGTATTTGCTGTTATTTATATACCGTATGCTACATGTCATGGAAGGGTTGATGTAGGAACCAATTGCAGGAGACCAAATAGGCAGAAGTTCAAAAAAATTAAATTGTGATTTATTAATCCAAAACAAACCGAAAGCATTGCTGAGCAGGATCTACCAAAAACACAAGCACTTGCCAAAAACCTGACAGGTCACGAGGGGGATAGAAACAGTACAGACCAGTACAGAGAAAGGGAAAGACGAGACAAGATATACACAGAAAGCTTGACGAGACACAGGTGCAAACAATCAGGGCAGAACAAGGGAATTCAAGACATCACTGACTACGTTTACATGCAGTCAAAATTCGGGATATTGCTAATATTCCGGTTACTGAAACATTCCGAATATTCCGTTTACATGGTAATTAATCATTTGGGATATCTGGATCAAACCAGCGACGCACGGAGAACATCATGACGCAATTACCGTCATTTCTGCTTCTTCTTCCTGTATCCAAATTCAAAACAAATGCTGCTTTGCGCAACTTTTCGCTCACCTTCTTGTAAATCTTCTATCCCGGTACTTTCTACCGTCTACAAATGCAGAAATGTTCATATCCTTCATTACATTTATGAAGTGATTAGTCTCCTCCTGGTCTTGGTTTCTCCGTGTTTATAAAAACTTCCTGGACTCAAAAGACCAAGATTCCTCGTGAACAGAGCATGAGCAGAAAACAAATTCATGTTCCGTTTGATGGGGATATTCTGTTTGGCGTTTACATGACCGAATATTCGGGTTTTAAAAGGAGTAACCCAGGGCTCATATTCAGGTTTTTAAAAACCCGAATATGAGCAAATTCGGGTTATTCAAAGGGGTTATTGGTGTTTACATGGCCGTATTATTGCTAATATTCGGGTCTTAAAAGGGTTATTCACTGCATGTAAACGCAGTCAATGACACTACATGTAGAATATATCAGCTGAGAAAGATATAACCATGTCAGTGACTTTTATCAGTTTGGGTCACAGCTAGGTCTAGTGTGGGGATGTCCTTCCACTTCGAGTGGGAATCTGAAGGTTTTCTTCAAATCTCTGCTTAGAGACCCGTCCCCATTGCAGGATGGTCGTCTCCATACAAGCAACACGAGGGTCTTTTGTGAAAGCTGTTTTTACGAGCTCTCACGATACTTACATCTCATATATATGTATGATCCATAAAAACGATAAATGCATGAGAAATATCACCTTGGCAACCTAAAAAATATAGTACTAAATAACACATGGTAATGTAATTGCAGCAAGCTTTCGCAGACCCGTAGTTTCAGCAATTTTATTCAATGTCACAAAATGTATTTCCATCCAGATTGACATGGATTTTTTGCCAGGGTCTAGTTTTGATGATGGGAGTGTCAGACCGCTACACATCCCAAAGGTTCTCCGTGTAGTTAAGGTTTGGACTGTGTTGTGGCTAATCCATCTGTGGAAATGGTGTATCATGTTTCCTCAACTATTCTATCACAATTTGAGCTTGATGAGTCCTGATAATGTCAGATTGGAGTATGTATGATGAAAGCATCTGATGGAAAAACCTGTCATTGAGTATGTTCAGGTGGTCAGCTGACCTCGTACTGGGGCCAGATAATGTTGCTGAACCAAGACCTGACAAACTGAAGCAAGTCCAGATCATAATTGTCAAGTCAAACTGTGAGTGTGTGTGGATGAAGGCGACACAGGTCATTAAGGGCATGTAAAGTGTATCACTTTGACCTGATGAATTATGAAATGGAGGTGATTATTGTGTGTTAGCCACAGGAGTATTGAATTGAATGCGTGTAAAGGGTAACTGCACTTTATTTGAATAGAATCCAGTTAATTAATACTAGTGCAATAAAGGTTAAAAGTAATTCATGCTAAAATACAGTTAATTGTTAAAATACAGCATTATAAATTATGAAGCAACAACAGATATTAAAGTAATGAAATTCATACTTTCCTGATACAATATTTAACAATTGACAGCAGTGGGTAACTTTATTTACACTTAATTTGTAGTTTAATTTGTAATTTAGGTCTGTGGGTTTCACTGTTGAAGTGTTTATTTATTTATTCTGGTATTTTGTATACTTATTTTCTGTTATAGTTATTTGCAACAGCATTTGCACTATGTACAGACTTTAAATACTTTTTCTTTTTGTGTCTCTTTGAAAGGTTTTTTACCAATGGCTAATGGCAAGCGGCTTGTTCTTGCATCTGAAAATAAAAGAAGGAAAAGGAAAAGCTGCCTGGTCATTTGAGTGAGATCCAGTTAAAACTCTGAGTAGACTCATGCCCTTTCAAGTGGGGTATCGGATGGAACACAGCTCAGAACTTGACAATAATACTATAAGAAATGAGATACTATGTATCATTGTGCTTTGCTTTCCATCACCGGTTGCAGCTTTCAGGTACATCACTGTTTTTTGTTGCTGCTGCCGATTGTCCTTCTTTGCCTCCGTAGACTCTCCCACTGCCTGACTTTTATTTATAAATCCATTTTGGGACGTCTCCCTACATATTTGTGCGTGCACACGTGTAGAAACGTCAGCCATTATGAACCTGCGCTCACAGAACTTTATTCAAATGCAGAACTGAACTGGGTAAAAAGGCGTTCAAGTTTTCTGCCCGTCAACCTGGACTGATGAGAGAAGGACTTGAAATTGGTTGATCTAGTATCCCTGGGTGAATTCAAATCAATTTTAAAAGACAGAGAAATTAGCTCTCTCGGTTCTTGTGACTGCCCCGTTGTGTAAATTTTACTATTGTTTCCCCGGAATGTGTGACTTATTGTCTGTGTTTGTATGTATTGTTGTATTGTTTTTATGCTGCCATTTTGGCCAGGTCACTCTTGGAAAAGAGGTTTTAATCTCAATTAGTTTTTTTTACCTGGTTAAATAAAGGATATACATGGCTGTCTCAGAAAATTAGAATATTGTTATAAAGTCCTTTATTTTCTGCAATGCAAAAATGTCATACATTCTGGATTCATTACAAATCAACTGAAATATTGCAAGCCTTTTATTATTTTAATATTGCTGATCATGGCTTACAGCTTAAAAAAACTATATATATATATAAAATACAGACTTGCATGGCAGGGAAAAGGCATCATCTAGCTTGATACCCTCATTACTCTGGAACATCTGAACCGTACAAACTTCTTCCACTGCCTCAGAGTACATTTTTTATGCTCCCTACAAAACTAAAGCTTTTTTCTGTGAATGAGAGTCACCGATAAGGGGTTTCCCCGAGACTACAAGCCTGTTTGCTGCCAATACTTTGAGTTCTCTTTCCTTTATTCTGCAGAAATGCTCTCAAGTTCACTGTTAAACATTATTGTGGGTTCTACTTTGAGTGGTTTTGATTACATTTAACTAACCTTTAAGAGACCTCTGGTCATGATCATTCAGGGTTTTCTTTTTCTTCTTTGAAGATGACAGTTCGCTGCTATCCTGGTTTTAATCCTGCGTGAGACAGTTCCTTCATCGAGGAGGTTACAATTGGATAAGCGTGTTCCCCTGATACTTTAAAGTCAAGTCTCCTGCATCAAAGATGTTCTCACTTGCACTTTGGCTTTAATGAATAAAATCACAATTTAATGACAGGAATAAGACCTAAAGCCAAGACAAGCAAAGATTCAGAGGCAGAATGAGGGCGAGAAAGACATTGAAACATTTGTTTCATCCATCATCATGAGGAAACAGATGACCTGGAGAGCTGACAAAGACAAGCATCATGTTTAGCCATATGTCTTAACTCCAACAAATTTCTTTCAAGTTTTAAAACTAATTTCAAAAACGAAACTATTTTAAAGCTAACTAAGCATCTGGACTACCCAGCACTTTTTTCTTTTTTCTTCCTTTTCTCTTTTTTTCTTCCTTTTTCCTTTCCTTTTTTGATCTCAACATTTCGACTTTTTTTTCGACATTTCGACTTTTTTCTCGAAATTGTACTTCAACATTAATCTCGACATTCTGACTTTTTTCTCAAAATTTTGACTTTTTTCTCGACATTTCGACTTTTTTCTCAACATTTAAACTTTTTTCTCAAAATTTTGACTTTTTTCTCGACATTTCGACTTTTTTTCAACATTTAAACTTTTTTCTCAAAATTTTGACTTTTTTCTCAACATTTTGACTTTTTTCTCGACATTTCGACTTTTTTTCAACATTTAAACTTTTTTCTCAAAATTTTGACTTTTTTCTCGACATTTCGACTTTTTTCTCAACATTTAAACTTTTTTCTCAAAATTTTGACTTTTTTCTCAAAATTTTGACTTTTTTCTCAAAATTTTGTCTTTTTTCTCAAAATGTTGTCTTTTTTCTCAACATTTCGACTTTTTTCTCGAGATTGTACTTCAACATTAATCTCGACATTCTGACTTTTTTCTCAAAATTTTGATTTTTTTCTCGACATTTCGACTTTTTTCTCAACATTTAAACTTTTTTCTCAAAATTTTGACTTTTTTCTCAACATTTTGACTTTTTTCTCAAGTGCATAATGAAAAAAAAATCTTCCCTCAGTTCTAACTAATATAGAAACATGCAGCATGTGTTGCCTTCATTCTAAGACTTATACAAGACTTTTCACTTTTTGCGGCTCCAGATATATTTGTTTTTTGTGTTTTTGGTCCAATATGGCTCTTTCAACGTTTTGGGTTTCAGACCCCTGGGCTAACCCGACCTCTAGCCGAGGGCTAGCTGGCCTTCAGCTAGCTACAATCCCAGCACAGCTTCATAAATTAACATGAGCTTTGCTAAGCTAAAAAAAAAAACTGCCAGGATCATTTGTTCTGCCAGCTTTTTGATTAATTGGATTAATTTGTGTTGTGCAGGAGCTGACAGAACACTGGAAAATTGTCTTCAAAACCATTCTTCAGACAAGCTCACAGATGATTTTTTTTACATTTATTTGGTCTGCTTACATATTAATGGTTAATACCACATTAGGCAAAACCTGAAAGTCACAGATGAATTGTCTAACTGTTTTCATGCAAAAGCAGAACAAGCACCCCTCCCTTCTTTTCAATCAAACCAATTTGACAAAAATGTTTAGCTGACTCCTTATGACCCTTTTTTTTAAATCCAGCACTCTTCCTGTCTCCTTATGTGAATGGTTCTGCTCAAACCTGGAAACACTTAGCCGTATCCTTTCTTTAAGACTTTATGGACGTTGATTTGACGGTGAGTTGGAGTAGGTGGGTGCAGATGACGGATGGATAGATGGATTTGGGATTTCATGTGTGTGTGTGTGATTAAGTAACTTTTTCCTCAGCACCGCAGTACCACAACACAATGATAGTTTCTTTTATCTTTTAGGGCATAGCCATCAAATGCAAACACATCTGCTTTGCACCAAAGCTGCAAATATTTGTGAATTTAGAACATTTTCCAGTTTTATCTCATCATTAGGATGATCAGTTTTGACCAAAAATACAGGACTGTCTCAGAAAATTAGAATATTGTGATAAAGTTCTTTATTTTCTATAATGCAATTTAAAAAAAAAAAAAAAATGTAATACATTCTGGATTCATTACAAATCAACTGAAATATTGCAAGCCTTTTATTATTTTAATATTGCTGATTATGGCTTACAGTTTAAGATTAAGATTCCCAGAATATTCTATTTTTTTGAGATAGGATATTTGAGTTTTCTTAAGCTGTTAAAATAATAAAAGGCTTGCAATATTTCAGTTGATTTGCAATGAATCCAGAATGTATGACATTTTTGCATTACAGAAAATAAGGGACTTTATAACAATATTCTAATTTTCTGAGACAGTCCTGTACAAGCCCAGTTAAAATAAGAGAATTACAATGGTTCATCAACTGAAAACAACATTTCAACATTTACTGAACAGGTGTAGGAGTAGGCTAATCACCTCAGTCGTAGTGATGCTCAATATCTCATAATTATGACCTAGTTCCTTGTAGGGCTGGGCGATATATCGAGATTTTAATATATATCGATATATTTTCAAACGCGATATGGTACGAGACAATATCGTTTATATCGATATAACTTTTTTTTTTTAATGATTTTGATATAGCTTATTTTGTGACAAATTGACTTGAATGTTTTATTTGAGATTTGCACAAATGTTTTGTTATTTGCACAACTGTCAACCTCAGTGGAAAAGTCTGCCTGTTACTGTCTACATTGTATTAATTGCACAGTGTATTTTAATTTAATTGTTATGCAGGAAAGGGATATTTGTTTTATTTTATTCAAGAAGCATTTTTATTCTATATATGCAGGCCGTTTATTTTTATACATTTTGATATTGTGCAGACCTCTGTTAATAAAGGAACCTGTGTGACATTTGGCACAAGGCTTTGTATTAAAACTGACGTTTTTTTAAGTGTTTGCCTCAGAAAAAAATGAAGCTAAGAGAGATGCTATGCTATAAAGCTCTGGGGGAAACCCCAATTAAGGCACAGAAAAAATATCGATATATATCGAGTATCGCCATTCAGCTAGAAAATATCGAGATATGACTTTTGGTCCATATCGCCCAGCCCTAGTTCCTTGTTGCCACTCACGTCCAGGAGAGTTTCTCTAGGTATATTGATAATGCCCTTCATAAATTGTTCTGGCCTGTCAGGCTCAGTATGAAGCTGAAGTGGAACAGCTGTAACGGACATGTGTTGAGCAGATCAGGCCAACTCTTCTTGCTTTGTAAGCAGACATGCAGGGCAACAGCCAGGTAGCTATAAAACTGTCTACTCCATGAAGCTGCGTGATTTGAGAATGCAACATCCTCGGTAGACGATGTTTCCAAACCAGTGTGAAGCAGGTATCATGGTTGTGTCTTCTGATTAAGAACAAGAGAAATGATGCTGAAGAAGAAAAGTAAGTATTTATCATAGCGTGTATTTAAGAACTGATCAAACCACCTGTGATTTCACGCATAGCTTTTTATGAACAGTGCTTTTGAAGTGTCTTTTTAGTCTCTCTACACAGGGCTAGTAGGGACTGATGCTGGCTGAAACACCCCACCTTAATTCAGTTACCATTAGATAGCTATTTCAGCTTGGCTGGCTAGCTCTTAGTCACAAGCTGCATGTAGCCAATCTGTATTTATTCATAAACCAAAGAATTATGACCTATAAATACCTGGGACTGCAGCTGGATGACAGACTGGACTGGACTGTTAACGCAGACCGCATCCGTCGTAAAGGACAGAGTTGTCTTTACTTCCTAAGACGAATGGGGTCCTGTAACATCTGCAAAACATGGCAGCTGATGTTTTACCAGTCTGTTGTATCTAGTGTTCTCGTTTATGCTGTGGTTTGTTGAGGGACAGGTGGGTAGAGTAGCCAAGAATTGTACTCAAGTAAAAGTACTGTTACTTCAGAATAATATGACTCAAGTAGAGTAAAAAGTAGTCATCCAAATAATTACTTGAGTGAAAGTAAAAAAGTACTTGGTGAAAAAACTACTCAAGTACTGAGTAACTGTTGAGTAACGTCTGATTTATTTATTTAACACAACCATTCAAACAGACAAAAGTACAAAATAATCATCTTCAGGCAAATTAAATCAATAAAATAAATTAAAATAATAAAAAATAAAAAATAGCTTAAATTAAAATAATCATAAAGTAAATTCAAGTTTTAATGAATAATAAAATAAATAAAATAACAGAATAAAAAAATAAATTAAGCACAAAATTTCAAGCCTTTGTACTTTTCTTTTTTAACCAGGCAGAACTAGAACAAACATGAACTCATAGAAACTCTGTGTGTGTTTGAGTCTGTGTAAATGTGACAAAACATGCAAAAACAAAAATTTTTCCCAAAGAATCACTCAGTGATGTCATGAGATTGACGCATACGCGGATAAAAGGGATAAAAGAAAAGTAACAGCTTCAGTTTCTTCTTCACAAATCTACTCAAGTAAAAGTAAAAAGTATAGTGATTCAAAACTACTCCTAAAAGTACAAAATTTCCCAAAACTTAGGTTACTCAAGTAAATGTAACGGAGTAAATGTAACTCATTACTACCCACCTCTGCACACAGAACTTTGCTCACCAGCGAAGCAGCTCAAGTTTAGCCACATAAACGTAAAGCACCCGGTCGCGAACGCAGCCACAGCTAACGTTAGCAGCAACCATGTTGCCACAGCAACGCTCTTCATCAAACTCGTGGAGAGAATTCCGCACATGCGAACGTCCGCGACCGAGAGACTGGCAAATGATCTTACCAGGTGGATATTAACGGCTAGGACTGCATCTGTTCAAGTCTGTTAAAAGAATAAATCAAGTACTTTATAAAGCCACTTCTTTTGTTCTTATATCTCAATGTTTTGATCTGCCACAATGATGTAATGAATTTAAAGGAAAACACCAGATCTTAATTAATTAATTGCTCAGTAACTAATAAATATATATATATATATATATATATATATATATATATATATATATATATATATATATATATATATATATATATATATATATATATATATATGGGTCAATGACGAATAAGGATTTTCAACAGGTCAATTTTAAAATAATAAAAAAAAGAATATCTATTGCAGTAGTTCAAACATTAAGAATGTTGTGTACACATAAATTCATATTAAAATTTTAAATTAAGTGATTTCAAAGTTTTTTGTCAAGATGAATTGGCACTAGCCTTAAAAAAGGTCATGTGGTGCAACCATGATTCATATTAAAATAAATTTCCTTAACATCTTCTTTTTTTTTTGTTTTCAGTATTATACAATTATACAAAAATGGTTGTTTTTTTAATGGTTGCGCCACATGATATTTCATAAAATGGACATCATCAGTCAAACTTTGTTTGTATATTATGATGGAAATATAAATACAAATGTGTTGCAATCTTACACACGACAAGACACTTTGGAAATCATGCCAGATAGGGCAGAAGATTGAACATTTAGAGTGATTTCAAAAAACGTTTTCAAAACAAGAGCCGACAAAACAGTTGGACGGTCGCAGCACATGACATTTTGACGCTTAAAACAACAACAAAATCCCAAATAACTAGTATTTTTTGTAAAATTCAAGTGAGTCCATATGTGGGACAAATATGTTTTTTTTATCCATTTAAAACTTTTTTGAATTGAAAAAAAAAATTGTTTTTCAGAAAATATAGGCGTCACGTCATTGACCGATAAAAATATATATGTGTGTGTGTGTGTGTGTGTGTGTATGTATATATATATACCGGTATGTATGTATATATATATATATATATATATATATATATATATATATAAATAAATAAAACCTTGAACAATTTTATTGAACAAAGCAATAGTTTTGTTTTAGTTTCACACAAAAAAATCATCTTCCATGATAAGAAATGCACTATATGTAACTTTTACCTAATGTATAATCCACTCTCCCATCTGGATTAACTCCAAAAACTCTTTGCCTCATAAACACATTTGCTGACAACTTGGCTGATTTCATGCGTCCAAAGGGAATCCTCAGTATTAACCACCACTCCCCAGAAAGTGTGAGGGGTGTTGCAGGTCGGGGGCAGGGCTGGTGCTGCTGCCTGTTCCTCGGCCTCTGGCAGCCGCGCGTTGAGATTACTCATCCAGAGTTGTCACCTTTGGCACATCTCCCCTTTTACTAGCGTGACTTCATACGCATGGAAATTAAACCCAGCAACTGTATCGGCGGCAACCAATTAAAGCCACAAATGTTTTGACCCAAACAGAATTATGTAGGGAATATTGGAGAAGTTTTTACAACCCAGTTTGTATGAAGTCATGTCTCCTCAAAGGAGGATATACCTGCTTTTTATTCTAATTTGAGAGCATCTGCGTCTTTATGAACATCGAAATAGACTCCATCACTCGCTTTATGTTGCTCTTATCCTGGTTTTATCTTAATTCGGCATATCTGACAATTTACTCCTGCTTTTCCTGACCAAGTCAATCATGTTAATGCAAAATATTTTCAAGTACACAGCTCAGCACTTTATTTAATGGCACGGTGTAGGCTTGTAAAATTAGCTGAAGCCAGCTGGCTCATGGTTTTACACCAGAGCCTCAATGCTTCAGCAGTTTAAATGCTTTTCTTATGCTTTTACAGCTCAGAGCCGAAAAGAAATTACTGCACCTTAGGTGAAAATAATTAGCACACAGGAGTTACAAACACTTCTTCCTCACGCTCCGTGTCTCGCGAAGACTCAGAGTTTGAAAAAATGTATTTTCATGATGTCATAACCCTTGATCGTCTGTTGGCTGCGATGTGGATCGGAGTGTCTAAATATATTCTAGCGTTGGATAGATAGCAATAAAATGATTTTATTTTCTTATAAAGTAGCTAGTTTAGTCATTGGCCCAAACTCGTGCTCTTGCAAAGGCAGATGCCTCAACTCCCTCGTGTCCTTTATTAGGGCCCGAGCACTGACAGTGCAAGGACCCTATTGTATCTGTAGGAATTGTTCTCATTTTTATTTTTCTCGTTTTTATTTTTCCGACGAAAGGAGGGCCTTTTTGCCCCACTAAACGTGCCCCAAAAGTCACCAAATTTTGCACGCAAGTCAGGCCTGGTGAAAACTGTGATATTTAATGGTTTGCATTAATGGGCGTGGCCTCACGGCTCAACAGTGCCCCCTAGAAAACTTTGTGCCTCAAGCCCCACAATACGGTTTGATGTACATGCACGAAAATCGGTACACACCTGTATCATGTCGCAACTTAAAGAAAAGTCTCTTGGCGCCATGGCCGAAACCGAACAGGAAGTCGGCCATTTTGAACATTTAGAATTAATCGTGTAAATTTGGCGCAATTTATGCCATTTTTCGGCCGTTTCTTCGCCCGAACCGTAATGTGCACCAATGTGTCTTATACACCAAAATGCGCGTCTCAACTTTGCGACGATGGGCATTACTTTTCTCAGTCAAAAGCGTTACCGTGGCGACGATAGACGGCAAAAAGCGCGCCCCCCTTTATCTGATTGGTCCATATTTGATAGTTCCTACTTTCTGCCATAACTTTTGAATGGTTTGACATAGAGCAGTGTTTCTCAATCCTGGTCCTCGTGGGCCCCTGTCCTGCATGTTTTAGATGTTTCCCTGCACACCTGATTCTAATTAATGGTCCTAATTAGCTTGTCACCAAGGTCTGCACAACTCTGTTGATGACACAGGTACTTGTATCACGGTGTGCTGAAGCAGGGTAGCATCTAAAACATCTAAAACATGCAGGACAGGGAGCCATGAGGACCAGGATTGAGAAACACTGACATAGAGAGTCGTGGGTGGTGTCATCAGACTCAGTTTTGAGTCCTTGACCATAATTGGTGCAAATTAGCCCCGTCCCTTCTTCTGATTGGTCCATATTTGATAGTTTCTACTTTCTGCCATAACTTTTGAATGGTTTGACATAAAGAGTCAATGGTGTCATCGGACTTAGTATTGAGTCCTTGACGTTCATTGGTGAAAATTGCACGCGCAAGAGCCCGTTCATCGCTGCTTGCAGCTTTATTTTTATATTTTTACTGGAGGAACTGTGTGAAGTATTGATCAAAAAAGCACTGATGCTGGAATGTCATCAGCTGTTGTTTTATCCACGTTGTTACATTAAGAATACCATAAACTCAAGAGAAATCACAGTTTGAAGAGCTTATCAAAAACAAAAGTGACGATTAAATATTGTTTATTATGTTTCATAGTGTTGGTTTTGGCTTGACTCTGCTGACTGAGTTTGCCCAAGAATCACTTTTGCTTTTTATAAGCCTGGTATTCAATGTGATGGACTGTATTTTAATGTCATTTTAGGACGCGCTTTAGTTCAAAGATTAAACACCCCTTAAGTGCTAACATCGGTTAATGAGTGGAGTCCCGTACTAAAGGGGAAAACTGTTAAACTGACTGATGTGACCAGATACTCTCCAGGCTTCATAACCTGGACGACACGGTAGAATGTGCGAAGCCCAGAGTTTCTACCAAGCCTCGACAGTTTGGTCTGCTTGAAATTGCTGCTGTTTTGAAATTTCATCCCGAGACTTGTCAAATGGACTGATTTGACGTGGAAAGCTAGTGTCCATATTTTCTGATTCTTATTAGAGGTGAATTTTGCAATTTGTGAGGCAGTTTACTTTCTTTTTTTATTTGGTTGAACTTTCTGAAAGTCCTGAGCGGAATTTTCTACTGTGGATGCAAATCAGCAAACTGGGCTGATTTCATGCGTCCATGAACATTTTTCGTTGCTCAGTACTAGGGGTGTAACAATATATCGTGCCCCAAAATTTTGCGATAGAAAAACGTCACGATACGTGTCGTGGAGGTGACAAAATGTATCGGGATATTGGGTTATTAATATTAATTAATGGTGTTGACTAGTGACGACCGCGCCTCGACCCGTGGACCAAAATCTTCCTCCGCTCAGAAGAAACTAGTCCCGTTTTGAGCTCTGAACTTTTACTTATGTAAGTCTGGTGTAGAGTTAAGCCTTACCTTATTAAATTAAACCTTTTTGGGGTGGTGAGTAGGATAAACACGGGGACAACTTCTGCGTTCCAGTGTACTTTAATGTCCCTCAACAGTAGGGATGGGCGGTATGGACTAAAAAATGTATCACGATAATTTCTGGCATTTATCCCGATAATGATAAAAATGACGATAAAAAAAATACCAATTCAACTCCACCTTTGTAACTATAAATCTATCTCACTCTCAGATCCGCCATGTTTGTTACACAAAAACGTCATCAACGGGAATTTATCTTTCTTTCAGGCTCATTTCTTTCTTTCTTTCTTTCTGGCTCATTCATTCATTTCTTTCTTTCTTTCTTTCTTTCTTTCTTTCTTTCTTTCTTTCTTTCTTTCTTTCTTTCTTTCTTTCTTTCTTTCTTTCTTTCTTTCTTTCTTTCTTTCTTTCTTTCTTTCTTTCTTTCTTCCTTCCTTCTTCCCTTCCTTCCTTCTTCCCTTCCTTCCTTCTTTCCTTCACGTACGTTGTGCGTGGATTTAACACAGAACCATAAATCAGCTTTACACCAAAACGTCATCAACTGGAATTTATCGTTTTTACCGCGAGATGACAAATTCTTACCGTGGGGAATTTTTTTGACGGTATATTATGAACGGTAAAATATCACCCATTCCTACTCAACAGTGTAGGATTTTAGAACATCAACACAGCACCTAGTGCCGTACTGTGGCGTATCACTCCGCCCAATCTAAAACAGACTAATCACTACAGATAAACTGACTAGTGTCATTATAGTCCCTGATTTACATCACAATATAAAGAATATATTTATAAAATAATGAACCCTGAATTACCAAAATAACCTTCTTAACAAAAATAAATCACCTCTTACACTTATAAGGTGAGCATGAATCAGTCTTTTTATGATGTAAAATTGTATGTATTTATTTACTTTTATTCATTTATTTAATTCTAGTTATTACATTTCTGGAAAAGAAAAAAGTTAAATTATACATGAGAGAAACTATTCAGTTTGTGGCAAAATATTTGTACTTGTATGAAACTGAAGATGCATAATGCAAACCTGACATTTACTTTTAGTTCAGTTTGTGGAAAATGGTTGGCCTGCCTTTCTCTTTAAAACTTAAACAGTTATAAAGCATTACAAACTGTAACAATAGGGCAAACGCACAGTATTGTTTTGTATTTTGTGTCTTTCAAATAAAAGACCATTTTTTCCAGTCATATGTTCCTCATTCAAGGTTGTTAAAAAAATACTGCTATAATATCGTATCGTTATCGTGACCTCAATATCGTGTATCGTACCGTATCGTGAGATTAGTGTATCGTTACACCCCTACTCAATACATTTCTGCAATAGTTGCCTTAGCTGCTGTGTTGGCGGGTCCAACGTGACAATGGGTGAAGCTGGCAGAGCTTTTGTAAAATTATCCACCGGGCCAGTAGAAGTGACTTATATAGTGTTTGTGGATGAGCGAGGGAGCAGCTGTTCACTGTCTAAACTCTAAACACAAGCTGGAGATTGAACAGTCCTGACCAGACGAAGGTCTCTGATGCCGTTAGACCTAAAGCAGCAACTGAACAAAGCAGACAGTCTGGATAACAAAGTCTTTTGCAGAGACGAGACTCAAGCAGAGAGGTTTTATCAAAATGCACTGATGAAAACAAAACACTGAATATCAGCACAAAGTATCCCTGCCAAGCACGGAGATGGAGGAGTGATGATACGGGATTGCCTTTTAGCCAAAGTACCTTGGCACTTTGAAGATATTTACTCAACCGTGAACTCATCTGCATACCAAAGTACTGTAGAGACAAATGACTATGCTGTCGTCCAACAGCTAAATATTGGCCGGTACTGGGTGATGAAACAGAATAACAATCCCACAGACACTCACAAATCTGCAACATTTGGCTGAAAAAGAGAAGTATAAAGTGTTTCTAATGGACCTGTCAAAATCCAGACTTCAATCTTATTGATCACCTTTTATTTCTGTGTAAGAAATAATGTCCCCATTAATTGAATCATGTTTCTATTTAACAATAAAAAAAGAATATTATGTAATATTTCACGTGTTCTTTTTCATCTAGGTTTCATTTTAAGACACAGTAAATATTATCATGTTCAGTTACATAAAACCTAATTCTTCACTTCACTAAGTGGATCCATGTTACAAAACAGCTGAAACAAAAGACAATCAACTTCACGGCAATGATTTTAAACAGGTTTTTTTTTGTCTCACTTGTACTTGTTAATACATAACGGCCAGTGCAGCATAAATATTTGGACGTTACTTAATTGTGCAATAAAATCACGTGAAAAATGTTGAAAATAAAATCAAAGACAAGCCTTAAAAAAAAACCAGAACTTAATTTCATCTTCCATTCGGACCCTTATTAATCATAAACAGTTTTGCCGTCTCTGCTAGCATTTAACAAGTTCAGCCCAATTTATCTGCAGAAGGGTGACTGCTTTTGCAGAAAATTACAAGAAAGACAAAAACAAAAAGAATAGTTAACCTGCAGATGCAAACATTAAGCCGAGCACCAGAACCAAAAAATAAAAAAACAAGCTTAAGCAACAAAAACAAACCAGTCCACAGTCCAGTTTCTGTATTTATAAAAAAAAAAAAGGAGGAAAAAAATAAGCAATTACATGCAGCATTCATCTGAGAAAAACAGGGAGGAGTTGAGGGAAAATGGGGAGAAAATGGAGGGTAACATAACCATAGCAATTAGTATGAAACACATCTGTAGCTTTTCTAATGACCGGCTTCAACATAATTGCCCTGTGCATTGTGTTTTTTGTTTCATTTTTTTTTTTTACTGCCCACAGCCTGCCAAGCTGCAACTGTCCAGCAGTTTAATAACCTCTACTTATTCTATACACACGTAATTTGAAAATAACACCATTAAAAAGCTGCGTCGGTGGCCTCAGATTCAGGATCTGCATTAAGTGAGCACTAACGTCTCTTTAGCTCCATTCATCGGCTCATTGTTGCTCTGCTGTCTTTGATCAAACGTCACGAAGCAATTACGCGTCAGGCCAAGCCGCCAGTGTAACGTAATAACGTACGGTGCAGAGCGTTCTGTAAATAAACAAATTTAATACATGACCACACATAGGAAACAAAAAATCTTTTTTTTCCCCCCGTCTGCAAAATATCAAGATAATGATGTTTTTTGTTTAGTTTCTGTAACAAACAAACCATTATTTGCCTTTTTCTTTTCCCTGAATAACGTCTTATGTTCTCTGCAGAACTTTAACTGCTTTTAAAAAAACTGCTGTACAAATAAAGTTTATCAATATTATTATTTCTTACGAATTACCAGGGGAGTAATTAGCGTATCGCTGTGTTTGCGTATCGTGTGTGTTTCTCTAGGTCATTTAACCTAAATATACTCATTAGCCCTCTGCTGTATTTATGGACATTTTGTCATCGCACCCTTCGTTCACAAGGGACTTGTGCGATAGAGTTCAGGACAAGTGGCCGGGAATCTGAAACCCGAGTCTCCTTCGTTATTCCATCTCAGTCGACACGTAGCCATGTGTGGTGAGTTTACCTAACCCCCCCTTTGTGAAACTGGCCAAATATGGGGGAAAGGTAGCAGGGACTAGGGATGGGCGGTATGGACTAAAACATTTATCAAGATAATTTCTGGCATTTATCCCGATAATGATAAAAAAAATACCAATTCAACTCCACCTTTGTAACTATAAATCTATCACCACATTCAGTCTTTGGAGCCAAAACACTGCTCTAAAAGAATAGTAAATGCTACTAAACGTCATCAATGGGAATTTGTCTTTCTTTCTTTCTTTCTTTCTTTCTTTCTTTCTTTCTTTCTTTCTTTCTTTCTTTCTTTCTTTCTTTCTTTCTTTCTTTTTAATTTCTTTCTTTTTAATTTCTTTCTTTTTAATTTCTTTCTTTCTAATTTCTTTCTTTCTTTCTTTCTTTCTAATTTCTTTCTTTCTTTCTTTCTTTCTTTCTAATTTCTTTCTAATTTCTGTCTTTCTTTCTAATTTCTTTCTTTCTTTCTTTCAGGCTCATTTCTTTCTTTCTTTCTTTCTTTCTTTCTTTCAAGCTCATTTCTTTCTTTCTTTCTTTCTTTCTTTCTTTCTTTCTTTCTTTCATTCTTTCAGGTTCATATCTATCTTTCTTTCTTCTTTCAGGCTCATTTCTTTCTTTCTTTCTTTCTTTCTTTCTTTCTTTCTTTCCCTCTTTCTTTCTTGCTTTCTTTCCTTCTTTCTTTCTTTCCTTCTTACCTTCTTTCTTTCTTTCAGGCTCATTTCTTTCTTTCTTTCTTTCTTTTTTTCTGGCTCATTTCCTTCTTTCTTTCTTTCTTTCCTTCTTTCTTTCTTTCTTTCTTTCTTTCTAATTTCTTTCTAATTTCTGTCTTTCTTTCTAATTTCTTTCTTTCTTTCTTTCTTTCAGGCTCATTTCTTTCTTTCTTTCTTTCTTTCTTTCAAGCTCATTTCTTTCTTTCTTTCTTTCTTTCTTTCTTTCTTTCTTTCTTTCAGGTTCATATCTATCTTTCTTTCTTCTTTCAGGCTCATTTCTTTCTTTCTTTCTTTCTTTCTTTCTTTCTTTCTTTCCCTCTTTCTTTCTTGCTTTCTTTCCTTCTTTCTTTCTTTCCTTCTTACCTTCTTTCTTTCTTTCAGGCTCATTTCTTTCTTTCTTTCTTTCTTTTTTTCTGGCTCATTTCCTTCTTTCTTTCTTTCCTTCTTTCTTTCTTTCTTTCTGGTTCATTTCTTTCTTTCCTTCTTTCTTTCTTTCTTTCTTTCTTTCTTTCTTTCTTTCTTTCTTTCTTTCTTTCTTTCTGGCTCATTTCTTTCTTTCTTTCTTTCCTTCTTTCCTTCTTTCTTTCTTTCTTTCCTTCTTTCCTTCTTTCTTTCTTTCTTTCCTTCTTTCCTTCTTTCCTTCTTTCTTTCTTTCTTTCTTTCCTTCTTTCCTTCTTTCTTTCTTTCTTTCTGGTTCATTTCTTTCTTTCTTTCTTTCTTTCTTTCTTTCTTTCTTTCTTTCTTTCTTTCTTTCTTTCTTTCTTTCTTTCTTTCTTTCTTTCCTTCTTTCTTTCTTTCTTTCTTTCTGGCTCATTTCTTTCTTTCTTGCTTTCTTTCTTTCTTTCCTTCTTTCTTTCTTTCTGGCTCATTTCTTTCTTTCTTGCTTTCTTTCTTTCTTTCCTTCTTTCTTTCTTTCTGGCTCATTTCTTTCTTTCTTTCTTTCTTTCTTTCTTTCTTTCTTTCTTTCTTTCGGTGGTGGAGGTGTGTCTGAAGAGGGAAGAGAGTGTTTGCAGTTTTCGTTAGTTTTTTCCTTTCTTAATGTTCTTTTTTGGTTCTTTTTTGGATCATAATTGTTTGTTAATTTAGTGTATTGTTTGACTTTAGTTTATTGTTAGTTTTAAGTGTTTATTCCGTGCCTCGTGGCCGGGATGGCGTCCTCCGGGACGCCGCCGGTGTCCCTGAGACACGGGGTGCGGCTGGTGGCGCAGCCCAGCTCCAGCGTGGAGCAGGTGCTGTTGGCCGTGGGAGAGCAGGTCGGGCACGGGAACATAGTCTACGCTTCCCGCATGAACAAGGCGGTGGTGGTGTTCTTTAAGGACCCTAAATATGTTACTGAAATCATCGAGAGCGGATTAACTCTGAATTACGAGTTCATTCAGGTGTCCCCGCTGGCAGTGCCGTCCACGCGGATCACCGTGTCTGGCGTTCCTCCGTTCATCCCCAACGACGCGCTGGAGCGGGAACTGAAACGCTTCGGTAAGTTTGCGAGCGGGTTTCGGTCGGTCGGACTGGGGTGCAAGGATGACAAACTCAGGCATGTTCAGTCCCTGCGGAGACAGGTGCTGATGTTTCTGGACTCTCCGACTCAGACTCTGGACGTGTCTTTCAGGGTAAGACATGAGGACGGTTTTTATATGATTTATGCCAGTTCTGGGGCCTTGAAGTGTTTCGAGTGCGGGGAAGGGGGACACAAGCGTGTTGCGTGCCCGAACAGACCACACACGGTGAGACCCGGGGCTGACGGGGCCGGGGCCGCTCCCTCTGTGAGCGGCGGAGCGGCCGGCGCCGCTCCGCCTGTCGGCGGGGGGGCCGGGGCGGCCCCGCCTGTCGGCGGTGCGGCCGGGGCCGCTCCGTCCGTGAGCGGGGAGGCCGGGATCGGCGGGGCCGCCGGGGCCGGTCCCTCTGTGAGCGGCGGGGCCGGGACCGCGGCTGAGGGAGAGGAACCAGGAGCGGCGGGGAAGGAAGAGGAGCGGAGTGGAGGACAGGTAACAGGACAGGTGAGGGCTGGTGTGGTGCAGATGGAGGGTGATGTGGCAGGACAGGTAATGGTCGAGCAGGTGGAGCCTGCAGGGCAGGTAGAGAATGGGGGAATACAGGTGGAGGCTGCAGGACTAGAGACTGGTGCAGGTCAGGTGATGGTTGAACAGGTGGAGACTGGTGCAGGACTAGAGGCTGCAGAGACGGAGAAGAAGCTGCAGTCTGTTTCTGGGCAGCAGGAAGCTCCAGGTACCAGTCAGGTGACTGACATGGAAACAGACGGGGAGGCTGATTCTGACAGTGCTTCTGTCACAGACAGCATATCCAGCTCTCAAAGTGCAAATTTGTATTCCTTGAAGGAGGTGAACGACTTCTTAGACGACTCTTTTGGCAGGTCAGTGGAAGTGAGCGATTACTTCCCTGATATTGAAAAGTTTATTCGGACGGTGAGCACTCTCCAGAAGGTTGTGGGAACAGACCTGCTGGATGAAAAGAAACGGTATCGTTTGAAAAAACACGTGACTGCTGTGAAGAAAAAAGGTCGGACTAGTAAGAGGTTGAAAAAAATGAGTTTTTTAGGTAGTTTTAAAAATGAAGATCCAACACTGGGTGTTTTTTCCATGCTGTCCTTTTGTTTTATGTTTCTGTCTTTCCTTTCTTATCATGCATAATTTAAAAGTTGCTTCCCTAAACATCAACGGGGGTAGGACTGCACAGAAAAGAGCTTTGGTGGCGGAGGTGATTAAGCAGAAGAAGCTAGATGTTGTTTTTCTGCAGGAAACACATAGCGATAGCCTGAATGAGACAGACTGGGGAATATGGTGGGAGGGTCAGTATGTTCTCAGCCACGGCTCAAACCTCAGTGCTGGAGTTGCTGTCCTATTCTCCCCCTCTCTACATGCTACCGTCATATCCAGCACAGAGATAGTGGCAGGTAGAGTCCTGATGGTGAAGGTGGAGGTATTAGATTTTACTTTCACCTTTATCAATATTTATTTGCCTAATCAAGGCCCTGAACAGTTATCTGTGCTTCAGGCTTTAAAAGACGAGTTAGGCAGCAGTGTACAGGGGGAGTGGGTTATCCTGGGGGGGGACTGGAACTGTTGCACAGATGGGATTTTAGACAGGATAGGACAGGAGCCTCATCCTCAGTCATCCTCGTTTTTATCACAAGTGACCAAAGGGGCTGACTTAGTGGATGTGTGGAGGAGGAACAACCCTGCAGCTAAGCAGTACACCTGGATGAGGATGGTAGATGGGAATGTCAGTGCGGCCAGGTTGGACAGGCTGTACATGTCTGCCGCTTTTATCAACCGGACAGCAAACTGTCAGATACACCCTGTTGCTTTTACAGACCATCATTTGGTAGTTTTAGATCTGGTTTTATCTCCTGCTGGCAAAGCTAGTTCTTTCTGGCATTTTAATGTTAAACTTTTAAATGATTTTACTTTTTGTGAGAATTTTAAACTGTTTTGGGAAAATTGGAGGTTGAAAAAAGAGCTTTTTCCCTCACTGAGTAAGTGGTGGGAAGTGGGTAAAGCTCAAATAAGAGTGTTTTGTCAGCAATATACCTCTTACTCGACTACAGCTGTTAAGAGAACAATCGAGCAGCTAGAAATAGAGATCAGGGAGTTAGAGGGTGTATCTGCTGAGAGTGTGGACCAGTTGCTCCTGAAAAAACAACAGCTGAACTCGTTTCTGCAAGAGAAAGCCAAAGGAGCTCTGGTCCGAGCCCGCTTCACCACTTTGAGGGACATAGATGCACCCACTGCTTTCTTCTTCAATCTGGAGAGGTCTGTGGGTCGAGGAAAACAGATGATCTGTCTTCGTCTGCCGGATGGACGGGTCACATCAGAACCCGCTGAGATGAGAAGGCATGCAGTGTCCTTCTACAAGGATTTGTTTAAGGCAGAAGAATGCAGTAAGGACGCTGCTGCTGAGCTTCTTCAAGGTCTTCCTCAGCTGAGTGAAGCAGAGCGTGATACGCTGGGCCTGGACATCACGCTGGAGGAGCTCACCTCTGCAGTGACACAGATGGCCTCTGGGAAGGCTCCGGGTTTGGACGGCCTACCTGCTGACTTTTTTAAACATTTTTGGGACTTTTTTGGACACGACCTTTTAGATGTTTTTAAAGAATGCTTTGTTGAGGGGACTCTTCCAGCTTCCTGTAGGCGGGCAGTGATTTCACTGCTGCCGAAAAAAGGAGATCTGACCTCACTGACGAATTGGAGACCCGTGGCCCTTTTATGCACAGATTATAAGTTATTATCCAAGGTTTTAGCAAATAGACTGAAGGTTTTTATGGAATTATTTATTGGTACTGATCAGTCTTATTGTGTCCCTGACAGATCAATGTTGGACAATCTGTTTTTAATGAGAGATATTTTTGATGTTTGTAACCTGTATGATGTCAACATTGGTATTGTGTCCATTGACCAGCAGAAGGCATTTGATCGTGTCGATCACTCCTTTCTTTTTGCCACACTGCAGGCCTTTGGTGTTGGGGAGCACTTTTTGTCTTGGGTGAAAGTACTGTATAATGGTGCATGTTGTGTTGTGAAGGTGGGGGGAGGGCTGAGCGGTCCTGTTCCAGTGGGAAGGGGGATCAGACAGGGCTGCCCCATCTCAGGGCAACTGTATAGCATTGCCATTGAGCCTCTTCTTCACAGGCTTAGAGGCCGACTGAGGGGCCTGTGCCTGCCGGAGCTCACTCAAAGTCCCCCTGTAGTGGTATCGGCCTATGCCGATGATGTTAATGTTTTCGTCCAGGATCAGGGGGACGTTAATGAATTAAGAATGAGCCTGGCTTTATATGAGAAGGCTGCATCAGCCAGAGTCAACTGGGGCAAAAGTGAGGCCTGTTTGGTAGGGCGGTGGGCTGCAGGCAACGTACCCAATCTTCCAGGTAACCTCAGGTGGGGAAGCAGGGGTCTTAAGGTCCTGGGGGTTTATCTAGGGAGTGAGGACATGGTTGCACAGAACTGGGAGGGAGTGCTCGGGAAAGTGCAAGCCAGGTTGTCTAAATGGACATGGTTGCTACCCCAGCTGTCCTACAGGGGAAGGGCTCTGATAGTCAACAACTTAGTTGCCTCTTCTCTGTGGCACCGGCTCGCAGTGTTGACACCTCCGCTGGACCTTTTGAAACGACTGCAGCGTCTCCTGGTGGATTTCTTTTGGTCTGGTCATCACTGGGTGAGAGCATCGGTCCTGTATCTCCCTGTGGCAGAGGGGGGGCAGGGCCTTGTGGACGTCGTTGCAAGAACTGCTGCCTTCAGGCTTCAGGCGGCTCAGCGGCTTCTCTATGGATGTTCTCCCTGCTGGTTGGCTGCGGCTCAGCTGCTGCTTTGGAAAGCCGGGGGCCTGGGCTACGACAAGCAGCTTTTCTTGCTGAAGTTCCCTGCGTTCAGGCTTGATGGACTCACACCGTTCTACTCCTCAGTCATGGATGCTTGGAGGACTCTGAGGTTCACTAGACCACTGGACCCCAGGCCTGGGATGTGGCTGTTTGAGGAGCCGCTGTTTGGCAGTGAGCTTCTGTCTGACGCCCCTTTCTCTTCAGCCACCCTGAGAGATGCATTCGCTAAGGCCGGAATTGTGAAGCTGGGCCATCTCTCGAGGACTTCAGTGGGGAAGCTGGCAGAAGTAACGGGCATAAGGTCAACCAGGGTGTTGCAGAAGCTGGTGGACGAGGTGTGGCAGTCGCTAGCAGCACCCTTCCGTGATTTTGCCACCAATAAAGACCTGGCCGACCAGTGGAGTGACGGGCATGTTTACGTCTTCCCTTCCCTGAGTGTGAGTCCTGCAGTGGGGGAGTGGAGAGAGGAAGACGGTCTCCTCCTGTCCATGAAGACTCCAGCACTGGGACTTTTCATCTCCTGTCAAGGGAAGCAGCTGTACTCCAGCTGCGTGAAGGTGCTGAACCTCGAAATGCTGACGGGAGTTCGGGAGTCGAGGTGGACAGAGTTGTTTGGCTCAGACGTTTCCCCTAACGGCAGTTGGCGGCTCCTGTATAAGCCTCCGGTTGAAAAACGGATGGCTGACATCCAATGGAGGATTGTACACGGAGCACTAGCCACAAACAGATACAGAGCTCACTTTGACCCGAGCACTGGGGAGGGCTGTCCTTTCTGTCCAGAGACAGAGACATTAGAACATCTGGTGGTGTCCTGTCCCCGCCTGGCTGCTCTGTT